>NC_136071.1:1116559733-1116854491 GCF_964261635.1 Lissotriton helveticus
AGAGAGAGGAGAGAGAGAGAGGAGAGATGAGAGAGAGAGAGAGAGAGAGAGGAGAGAGAGAGGAGAGAGAGAGGAGAGAGAGAGAGAGAGAGAGAGAGAGAGAGGAGAGAGAGAGAGAGAGAGAGAGAGAGAGAGGAGAGAGAGAGAGAGAGAGAGAGAGAGAGAGAGACGACAGATCAGCGTGTGGGAAGAAAGAGAGAGCAGAGAGAGACAGAGAGCCGCTGGATAGAAAGAGAGAAAGGGAAAGCTCAGCTGGGGAAAGGATTGGGCTGGCCACCCATGCGTACATAACCATAGCTCGGGTATGAAATCCATTGAAATGCACAGAACTGTAAAGAGAGTGCCTGGCCAAACAATGTTTTTATTAATAAAACATGCAGCATCATATTGCCTTTTGAAATGAGTTGAGACATAGTTATAGATTGCTTCTAGTAGTTACTTTCTTCCTATTAATATTAATCAGAGCGTTTGAACTTCAGAATTAGCCTGTCTGATTATCAGTTTAGAGAAAGCCTGACTGAGTATGACAGCGCTTTGCACTTTCAGTTTACAGAACTTCTGGGAGTTTATGATATGACTTCATGCTTCACTGGTGGTCTCATATCCATGCCTCTCTGGTGGTCTCATATCCCCTTCAATATCTACATGAGCCCCCTCGCCACCACCGCACGCAAACACAACATCAACATCATCTCCTATGCCAACAACACCCAACTGATACTCTCCCTCACCAAAGACCCATTCACCGCCAAAACCAACTTCCAGGACGGAATGAAAGATGTCGCAGAATGGATGAAGCACAGCCGTCCGAAGCTCAACTAGGACAAGACGGAGGTCCTCATCCTCGGACAATCCCCATCTGCCTGGGACAACTCCTGGTGGCCCACGACGCTGGGCACCGCACCAACACCCACGGACCCTGCACGCAACCTGAGATTCATCCTGGACTCCTCCCTCACGATGACCAAGCAAGTCTCGTCCTCTTGCTTCAACATCCTGCGCATGCTCCGAAAGATCTTCCGGTGGATCCCCACCGAAACCAGAAAGACGGTCACCCAGGCCCTCGTCACCAGCCGACTGGACTACGGGAACGCCCTATACGCAGGAACCACAGCCAAACTGCAGAAAATGTTGTGCTAACTAGGGCCATGGCTTGGCACCCACCTTAATGACACTAGTAACTTTTGCCACTGTCAAGTAGCAGTTAACTTGGCAATACAATCCTTACAAATGATCCTGTTCAGTAACTCACATTGTAAGATAGTTTCATGTTCTATGCAATTTACTACAGAATCACTACGCGCCCTAGCCCCTATGACAAGACACTATTTCTCTTTTGCTATGTGACCATATCACATTTCCTTAAGCTTGCCCTTAGCATCCCCATAAACTGGGGGAGGAGAGAATACATTTAACCTTCAGAAACTGACATATTTATCTACAAATCTGTTTCTTTGTAAAACTTCCCAATGTTACAGATTTAACACCATGCGCGCTATGCGTTTTCCCGCTGTGCGCTGACTTTTGCGAAAACCCGCGGTTCATGACGAGCTCAGCTCGTCATGAGCGTACGAGAGGCGTAACTCATGACGAGCTGAACTCGTCATGAGCGTCGAAGGGGTTAAATGCCCACTCCACTCAGTGCATAATGTGAGCTGGTGGGTGTAGGTGGGGCCCACCAGCACTCATTTTGGGGGACCAGCACTCATTTTTCCTCAAGAAAACTTTGATCAAGAGCAACAATGGGAAACACAAGAGTGGAACAGAAGAAGAAAGAGATAGATCAAAAAACATTCTAAAATGTAGGAAGCAGGGATGGAAATGAACCACCAAGAGTGCGATAAAGAGGCAGAGAGTGTCTGGCTGTGGATTCAAGAGGCATGCACTGTAATCAAGATTAACCTTAGATAGGTCCGATCGTGAGCTTCTGAACAAAACATGGGTCCCATCACTTATTTTTTATGATTACAAATTAAGTACAGCCATCCTCTAGATCAGGGATTCTCAAAGTATGGCCCCGGGGCAGCATGCAACCCTCCTGACCTTTACATGCAGCTCCCTGATCAACAGAAGCACTGGGCTGCTGTTCACTTGATTCAGCACTAAAATTTAAAAAATGTTAAATAAATAAGCAAACCTTTACTTAAAGGTTAAGTGAAGTTAAGAAAAGGAAGTAACTGAGTTGTCCTGCACCACTTAACTTTAGTAACAACTTTATTTTCAAACCCATCTTGCAGCAAAAGAAGTGTAAAAATATGAAAAGGTCTCGTCAAAATTCAAAGTATTTTATTAACATGCAGAAACATTTAACCTTCATATATGAGATAATATCAGTGCATTGAGAAGCATTTTTTTAAAGTGATAGTTTTAAAATATAAATTTAAAAACAATCATTCCCCCCCCACTCTGACTACAATGCTAATAGTGAACTTAGAGGTGAGTCCGTTGTAATGTGCACTCTTAGGGTGCCCTAGGTACCTATTACACATGAACAATATTCTAGTTTATTAAATCAAACACTGGAGAAGGTTTTGTACAGCACACATCCTGAAGTAACGTATTTCTAGGTCCTCTTAAATGTGATAATGTAAAAAAGGAGGGAATGTGAATTAAATCAACTACCTAGGATCACACAGTTTTGTAAAGTGGGGCAGCTGGGATTAATCCCAGGTTGTCTGGTTTCACATTGTGCAATTCAGCCACTAGATGTATATGCTTTTCTTCCCTATAGCAACCATACCCTGCTCCTCCCCCCCCCATCACTAGCGTGCTGGCATTAATGTGGCCCTCGGTGACATCGCAGACCAAACTTTGTGGCCCTTGGGAAAACGTTTGCGAGTACCCTTGATCAAGAACTCTGTGCAGTGTGCATCTTTCTTGACATTTTGACAGTGTAGGCTCTCTCTGAGTTACTGCAGCTGGCCCACTGCAGTCCTGGATAGCTTTCTAGGAAATTTCGAATTACATAAGTTTGTTATAAACAATATCTTGGCCGTTAAGCTGTATTCGTGCATGACTCTTTCAAATGTCTTTGGTCTTATGTAGAAGCTTGGCCCGGGCCATCAGTTTGCACTCCCCAGCTGGCCTTGGATTGTTTAGAAAAAAATGACATTAAAATTATAAACAAATTGCTGAAAATTACTCTGGTCTTCTTCATGAATCTTTCTACCCATAGACTCCTTTTTGGGAAATGGTTGATCTGCAGAACCACATATTCATATACACAAAGGGCTTTGTTATAGAGGGAAGCCCTATTTTCAGTTCATGTCATCTTCTCCACCTGGATTGAATCTAAGCCAAGGATAAACAGTCAATTTCCTCAAAAACATGCTCCTTGAAATGGAAGCTGTAGCCTTGGAGTGACTCACAGACTTATAAGAAGGAAATTAAAAAGATCTCTAAATCCGCTTCATCGGCATGTGCACCTCTCGAATATTCGAATAGACCAGAGATATGAACGGAATATGAAAAAAGGGTTTGACTCGATATCTGCACCCGTGCGTTAAGGCACAATCTCTGTTAAACAAAAAGTATTTTATGAAATAATGCCTTCATGAAATATCATGTCTTTTATCGCTTATTTTAGCTTCTTTTTCATACTGTATAGTTCTTTCACAATCACTATCATTGATTATTTGCGAACAATCCATCAATTGTTTCCGGGTATTTTATTAATTTAATGCATTTTTGTTCAAACATTTATTGTTGGATTGACTCAAAAACTCCTTTCTCGAGGAGCCTAGCTTGAGAGCGTAATGGCCGCCTTTTAGCTCGGCTCCGTCGGCCCTCCGGCCAACCTCGAATATCCTGCAATATATCCTGTACTGCGACGATACTTCACTACAGATTTTGGAATTTAACGACCCACTCTTACTCACCGTCTGGTCCGGAGGCTCCTGCGTGCTGTGGATCCGCGGTTGTGCCCTCGGTGGGATTGGGGCCTCCGGGCGCTCGAGACCGGGACCTCGCCTGTGGGACTTGACCGGCGGTGGAGAGATTGCTGGCCCCGGCCGCGAGAGTGAGCCACTGGTGGGAGCCGTTGTGTGTATGCCCCGGCGATCCTGAACCGGCCCCGATTTGTGGACCGTGCGGCTGGAGGGGGACGAGACGTGTTGGGGGCTGACTGTGTGAAGGGGTCCCTTCGCCTTTGTTCTGTCCGGCAGCCCTGGACCCCGCGCCTGGCTCTCGCTTGTGGGGCCCGCCACTGTTCGGAAGGGGCCCCCCCCCATCGAGAGCCTGCCCGTTCTGCGCCGGTGAGGCCGTTGTTGGGAACCTCCGGTGGTCTGTAAAGTCCTACATTTGGGAACTGTTTGGGGGCCCACGGTGGAGTGCGGGGCGGCGAAACTCACAAAATGGCTACCAACAACGTGGGGGGTGATCCGCTCTGCACCGACGATCCTTGCTGGCCGGTTTGCGCGGAGGCCTGGGCGTGTGCTCGAGCGCCCACGCCCGGAGATGTCCTGGACGCCTTGATGTCCTTGTATGCTGTCTTGGCCCCCGGTGCTTCTACCGACCCCATGCGGCCCGCCGCCATTTTGGGTCGCCGCTCTTTCATGCACCCCTATCGTCCTGATGCCTCCATTGCTTCGCCCCCTTCGGCTGCGCCAGGAGTTGCTGCCGTTGTTCTTCGGCCGCTTGATGGGCCGGTGGCTTTTGAACCTCCGCTTTTTCACCGCCCGGACTTTGAGGACTTGCACACGACGCGGAGATCTGCTCCTTCCCGGACAACTGGGAATTATGGTGGACCGCTGTTTGCTCCTGCTTCGATGGATTCGAGCTTTTGTCCTGGGGGGTATCTTTGCATTCTCGAACTGCGACACCGGACTCCGGCTTGCTTTTGCTTGCCCTGTCGTTGCTGCTACAATTGACTTGCTTCATTGACTTTTTGTGTTCCATTAGTGTGATGGCTCTCCCTAGCCTACATCCCTGCCGTAACCCTGGTCGACATTACGATTATTCTGGGCTGGGTGGTCCGCTCCATGTTATCCTTGATTGGGTTGGTTTCGTGGTTAGGAAGGGCTGGGGGTAAGTTGCACAACACTGATAAACTGCTGGTGTACCTGTCCGTTGCACTGATGCTTGTGTTCTCGACATTGTGAAACGTTAAAATTTCCCCCTCTCCCCCCCCCTGGGGGTTTTTGCTGTATGTGAAGGTGTAGTACTGATTTGATAACTATTCATTTGCTGGTCGGGGGAGGGTCGTAGCCGAGTGTGTTTGTTCATATCCTCTGGCTCCTCCCTCACATCTTATTTTTGTTTCATATTCCTTCTCCTCCTTCTTTTTGTCTCCTTATTCTACTTTCTTTCTTTACTATATTTCGGGTTTCGGATTAGGGCGACAGGCACGCTGTTTGGAGGGTAGGCCGTAGCCTTCTGCAGGGGTGCGGGGTGGGACGGGTGGGTGGGGTCTTTCATATGTTTCTTTCTTGGTTCTATGGCCCTTTTCTATCCCTTTATAGCGGTGCCGCTTCTGTCCTCGCTTCTCTGAGTGGGTTGGGGTCTGTTGCTATGCCACTTTATCAGTTTCGATGCTCCGTCGCGACTGCCATACCCTTCTTCTCGCCAGCTCTCTACTTTCTTCTCTATTATTGGCCGCGGGATGCTTGGCCCGGGGTGGCGCCCATCTTGCGCGATTGTATTTCTCCTTTTATATTTCTTTTTCTTTGTTCCTCCTTCTTCCCCTTTCCCTGTTTTTGCCCTTATTGGTTTCCTCCCCTCTGTTTCCCCCCTATTTTTCCCCCTTTCCCTCCCCCCCTCCCCTTCCCTCCCCCCTCCCCCCCCTTTTTCCCCAGGCTCGTATGGTGCGTAGGTTTCGATCGTGCAGGTTATCCGGTCCCCTTGCCTTTGTTAGCGTGTTAATGGGTGGGGGGCACGAGATGCTGGTAGTACTTGTATGCTTATCTATTATATTTTGCGTTTGTTTTGTGCTACGATCGACTCGTGTCTTAACATCCTCCCTCCCCCCCCCCCTCTTCCCATTTTGGCGTGGGTGTATTTCTGCTTATTGATTTTTCCTGTATGTTTATGAATCTACCATGAGCCTTGTTCCCTTATTATAAAATGGACCTCATTGATCCTGGTATTGGGCCGTTACTGTCGCTTGTCCTTTCTTTAGCACTGTTTTAAAAATGTTTGCCTGCCTGCCAGCTGGCCCTGTGTTGCTTATTTTGACTTTTGATCATCTTTTTGACTTGTGGCCGGCCGGATTGGTTGTAGGCCCACGCATGTCTATCCTATTGATGCAAATAAAGGTTTAAAAAAAAAAAAAAAAAAAACCTCCTTTCTCTTTATATATCCATTACCTGTCGACAGTTTTCATCCTCTTAGCAAAGATCACAAGACCTTAACTAATCAGTTCTTTGGGGAAGATGATCACCCTTCTGTTTTTGATATAGTCCTGGTCAAACACTGCTTCTTTGTCCCCTTTCTTAAGTCAGTTACTGCCTTAATTGTGAGTTAGAGCCCACGTCAGATCATTTATTCTGCCCTTTGCCTGCATTAAATGCTTGGCTAAGTAATAATGTATTGCACAAATATTTGAATATGTGACATTCGTGTAACTCATCCAATGATCTTAGTGAGGCAGCATTTAGGAAACCTTAATTACTTGTGGGGGCAGTGTGTGATTGAGCAAATCTTCTTAAACTGTAAATTTCCTCCTTCTTTTTATTCAAGGTTGTAGGATTTCCATCTGATGTTAGTGACTTTATGTAGAATTATATAATTACACGCACTTCATTACTTGATTTGAGATTGTGCACCTATATATGTGTAGATTCTAAAGATCCGAGCTACCTTTCTTTATCTGAACTGATTGAGTAATGTTACCCTTGCATTGGTTGTGACGAAACCCCTTATCAATTTGAAGGATTTTAGTCGGTGTCGCATTTGCCTGGAAACATTTATATATCATCGATGCTTGGAGTGTATGGACAGTTCCCTCAATGTAAGATATCTCGAAAGCCACTAGGAACTGGTTATGAGATGTTTTTGAACCGAAGAGGGCATTTCATGGTTCGATCTTTTTTAAAAAAAACATTTTTTTAATGCCAATTTATATAGCGCGAACATTACCCAAAGGTGTCAGAGCGCTTTACATAAGAACCAGTTGCGATACATAAGGACTTAGGATTACATGAGTTACACAAAAGATACAAACAGAAAAAAATTGCAAATGTACAAGTTGTAAAGTCACTCAAGGAAGAGATACAAATGGATAAACTCTAAGAGTCACATAGGAATGGTAAAGAGTACAAAGGTCTACTACATATACTAGTGGTTAGAGTTATCTCTATATACATATATATACAAATAGTAGATTTTCTCAGGACAAGACCCAAAAAACCAGGAGAGCAGAGTTCCATTAAGTGGAGTCGGAGGGGGGACGCAGTCACAGCACCAAGGAAGGGTGGGAGGGATACAAGGGTATGGAGAAAAGGCAAATCAGAAAAAGGAAGAAACATTTGAGGATCGTCAAGGGGGAAATGAGGGAAAAGGGTAAAGGACGAGGGAATGGATAAGATGAGGGTCAGGGTCCGGAGAAAAGCAGCCGACAACAGCACCAAAATGGCGGGCAGGACAAAAGAAAAAGAAAAAAGCAAAGAAGTCCATGAGAGTGGCCCAGCGAGCAAGAACCAAAGCACCAGAAGAAGTGAGGGGGCACACAGTTCAAAAATCAAAGCCAGGAAGGGAGAGGAGGCGTGCAGGCTCGGGTCCACTGGAGCAACGCTGGAGACAATCAGCCGATCGTGGCTCCCGCGCCCCCACACCTGGGATAAGTCCACTGGGGTCTCCAAAGTCAATGACGAGGTAAGGCAAAAACCAGGAAGATAGCCTGCATGGGGAGGCAGCGAGGCAACGGTGAGACTGGCAGGCAGCCGGTGGGGACAAAGCTGCGCCAAGGCTGGCGCCAAGGCTGGCGCCACTTTTAACAGCGGCAATTCGGTCCGAGGCAGAAGCAGAGAACAGCTGCGGCAGCGGGACGTGGAATGTCTTTCTCCAATGTCCAGCTGGGAAGGAGATGGTCGCAGGGGAACCCATGCCCGGACTCCCCAATAGCCGAACCAGGCGGCTCCACTGGACATCAGCAAAGACGTATCGCTGTCCCGGGAAGAGGGGAGAGCATGCCCCAAAGCCGTCCCACATCATCTGGAGCCACATGGAGGAGCCAGAGCAGCGCCGAAGCTGGATGGGCACAGGAGGAGGGCAAGCTCCGAGTGCGGCGGACGAGTCCGAATGAGAGGCATCAGTGATGCGGGAATCCATTCCCCAATGTCTGGCTGGATAGGAGACGGCCTCGGAGGAAACCCGGGGCAGACTCCCCAATAGTCGATACTAGCGGCTCCACCGGGCATCGGCTATGTCTTCTCTGTGTCCGCTGTCTGGGTACAGGAGGAGAATGTGTAAAAAGGGGTTATTAGGGGTTAAAAGGTCTGGCGTGGCAAACACAGACCGGGAGCTCCCGGACGGAGCTCACGGTCTGTGTGTGTCTGATGTTAAGTCGTTGATGGAAGGACACAAAATGGGCAGGAGGTACAGCAGAAGAGGTGGAAGGTAGAATGATGCAGAAGAGAATAGTCAGAGAAGGAGGAGGAGGCCCTCCTTGCAGAGGAAGAGATTTGTAGAATTGACATGTTTCAAGAAGTAAATGGGAGAAGTGAGTGATAGGGAAATACTGGCACCCTCCCAGGAGCATATCATGAATGAAACTCACCAGACATAGCAGGTTGCTCAGAAACAAAGTGAACTTTATTAAATGGTACCAAAAGCATGCATCATTGCTAATCAGCAAGGAAGAAGTCAGATCTGCCACCTTAGGGGCTCTCAGACCACTTCTTCCCAGAGTGACAAGTTTCTAGGTCTTATATACTGTAAGAAGTGCCATTTCAGCTGAACTACAATAAGGCACCAAGCCAAATATGGCTGACATGGATGTGCAATGTCTGCACCATCCAAAACAGCCAGATATGGGCAGGCCAGAGAGGCAGGCTCTGCACTGTGTAACATTTGCATATCATGTAGTCAAGACAAGCAAGGTGACCTGTAAGGGTGTACAGAATAGCTTGTTGAAGCTTGTCCAGTCAAGGTCAGATAGGAAGCCATTTTGAGCTCCAGGCCTCATGTTAATGTGATCTTATATACTCATGAACTCTTTGGAAGTACATGCAAATGAATTTATATGGATATTCATATATATTTTGTAACAATCCCCCCTTTTGGATATACCTATCCAACATTAGTGTAAAACCAAAATATATATATATGTCATTAGTTACATATCTTTGGATGGCATTACACAGTCTTTGCATAAAATGCATATATTGTCACATTGATACATCTTGATGATATCAATATTATATCAGCAGGCTGTTGTGATACCAGCAGTAAGTGTCCAACAAATATTGTCTCTGTGCAATGCATAGTGCTAAAGTGTCACTCAGTTCCTGGGCACTTTTGCAAGTGTCAGTAGTTTAAAGGCACGCAGTAAGCGGTCATCTGCTTCTCCTCCTGGTCCGCAGTCGTCTTGTTCAGGGGCAGTGTCACGGACCTGCCCTGCGTTGTCCTCTTCAGTCTATTTTTCTGCAGGTGCAGACCATCATGTGTATTTCACTCAACAGCATCAGTAGATGTAGATGTTGTGTCCCTCTGACACTTTATGATGGGCCCTCATGGATCGTGGAAATGGTCTGGTCTGTCCTCTTCTTGACTGCTGTGTTGCTCAGGTCCTCTAGTGACAGATGGTCATCACTTTCTGGTACCGTCCTCTCAGGCGTTGGGGCGCTGCCTTGCATCTTCTCCCCTCAATCCATTCATGGCGTTTGTTCACCGTCTGTGGTCCAGTCCACCTAGAACTAAAAGAAACAGCTTTTATTTTTCTCGCAATGACCATGTATCCATAATCACTTTAGAAGTGTTTGCCACATTGTAGGCAGTCCTAAATTCAGAGCACCAGGCCCTTTCAGGAATGTTCCATCAGTTGCTTTTACTAATAATTTATTTCTTTATTTTTATTTTGGAGTTCTTTTACTCCTCCTGGCACCAAGTTGGAGGGTGGTATAGGGTATGCATGTTATACTTTATTCCCATAAGCAACCTCTTCAGCATAAATGTAGTCACTAAGTGATCTCCTTTTATCGCTATGTATGCCCTGGTGTGTCCCTAGCCTTGGAGAGATGGCTTTACTGAAGTACTGCGCCCCAGTTGCTGCATTATTCTTCCCTGTTGGATACACCTCCATTCATTTTGAAAACATATCCACCCACACCAGCAAATATTTAAATCCCTTCACTGGGAAGCAACATGCATCTGCGCATTCATCCTCCCTTGTGCAATATCAGAGGTACCCTTTCACTGGGAAGCAACTTGCATCTGCACATTCATCCTCCCTTGTGCAATATCAGAGGGTCCCTGCTCCAGTCTTGTAAGGGAAGTAACATACTGCTTAGGGACACAGGCTTCTATCTCATCCTGGTAGGCCTATACTCTCTTCATTATTCAGCTCACATCCATCCTCAATCCTCCCTCTATGTTCATCTGTTGTTGGAGACCATTGTTCTTCCTTTACATTATCGTACAGCAATTGTCTCTGAATGAGCTGTATTTTTGGAATGCTTTATTCATTAGTTCCATCTGCACTGGCTGTAACATATTTTCATTTAATGCTGTGTCAGCAATGGCATCATCTTTGGCTAACGTAGTATTAGCTCCTATGTAGTCTTCATATTTTATTACCGCTATCCTAGTGTACAATAGTATTGCTTTTAACAAGATCCCTAATAAAGGACCATTTTTGTTATGAATCTGTGATACTTCCACAGCTGGCCACAAATAAGAACTGTAAAGCATAATGTGAGTCAGTTTAAATGTTTAACAGTTTTACCCTTGACTAGTATTCACTATTTTGTCACAGCATACCGCTCATCTTCTTGGGTAGGTGTTCCAAGAAGCAGAGCTGCACTTCAGCTATTGCTATGGCATACCCTGCTCTGTAATCTGTGTCTATCGCTATGGCATACCCTGCTCTGTAATCAGTGTCTATCAGTCTGCTGGAGGAACCATCAGTGTACCACTCCTCTAGTCTACCTTTTTTAATAGTGTCTAATCTTGGCGGGGTGTCGTTTTCTACAATCTCAACACCAACTTACTTAGGGGTCATATCTTGTCCTAAGAGAATGGATCTCATTAGAATAACCTATTGCAGGTAATACTTTTGACAAATTAACAGGTGGGCATCTTACATGGTGCCATTATAACCTGTGTGCCTGCTAGCAGAAAAATGTTGTGTCGATCCAGACAGCAACCACTGCACCAAATATGGCACCTAGACAATACAGGTATAGTCCAACACAATGAGAGCCATCCTCTCCACCATCACAGCTGCTGACCCCTAGTCACTGCAGAAAGCAAAGTCACATAGTTGTGTCCCACAGGCCTTTCTTTTCCAGCTGTGTCAGCACATCATTGGCAGCATCACTTCATTTGCACTGTTATTCTGCTCTGAAACAGAGATGGAAAGGCAGTTTGTAGTCAGGCAGTCTCATTCCCCATGAAGGCGCAGTACACAATGTCTCTTTCAATTTCTTGAAACAGTTAGCAAGTTCATTTTGTAACAGTCATAGCATCTGCATTCATTATCCATTGGTGGCAGCAGTTCATCATCCCAGGAAGGACATCATTCCTTTCTTGGTGGGCAGGAGCTGAATGCCCAGAAACAATGTAATTCTGTCAGGTGATATGCTGTGGGTACCTTGGAATATCACAAAACCCAGGTAAGTCATCTCTTTTTGGCAGCACTGGCAGTTTGACAATGAGGCTTCTCTTCTCTCCTGGAGGTAGTTCAGCAGAGATACAGTGTCTTTTGTCACAGGCTTTCACAGGCCTCAAGTGATGGAGATGTCACAAGGAGGTTATCAGCATACTGCAAGACAATGTACCACCTTCCAGGCATCGGTGGCCCAAGTCTCTCTTTACTGCGTGCGGCTTGACATTGGGACTCACAGACAGTGAACATAGTGGATTTGGTATCTCAGTATGATGGCAAAGAGGTTCACACCCAGTGGATGGACTTTAATGCTAAAACCCACTGAGGAGAGAAAAATACTCTGCCTCTACAGGTATAAATAATAAGCACAACAGGCTCTAAGGGACCCACAAGCTCAAAAGGTAATCACTTTATGGGGACAGCATTTTTTTTTCACCAGCCTCTTTTTAAAAAAAAAACTTTTTATTTATTTATTTTAAATATCACTTTGTAGTGAGGGCATTATATCCTTCGGTATCAAGTTTGCGCTATATAAAACTTTATAATAAATACATTTATCCAAAACCTCGCCGTTCCCTATATCTATAAACATCTTGTTAGTTATGTGTACATCCATCCATTTCCTTTTCAAATGTAACAAACTGCAGTCTAACAGCATCATTCATCATCTCTCAACACATCCATACGTGCACTACAGATTGTATTATCCATTGTATACAACAGAGAATCCTTACTGAAGCTGTAAGCAGTACTTGCCCTGTTCTAACCTATCATTAGGCATTTGTGAATAAATTCAATTTATTTAAAAAAAATATATATACTTTTGCAAAATTATATTTATTTATATTAAAGTTGTGAAATGAATCCCTTTATCTCCCACATTAGTGGAAACACCTTCCACTTTAGTGGAACCATGATATTCTCCTTGGGCATGTCTGATATCTTCATCCTGATACACTGTGCAACAATAAAACTGATACCATACTCTTATCTACTCTCTGGTATTTACGCTGCACCCCTTGATATCTCCTTCAAAGTTATTATTTCTCAAAAACTGTTATATCCCCATCTGCTACTAAAACAATGCAATTTATCCTTTAGTTAATGGTACCTAAACAGATCTTTGGTGTCCAATGTTGTTCCAGGAAGGCTAATGTGATATCCCTAATATCATTACCATGAATTGAGACTTAATTTGGACCCTAATGTCCCTAGGCACATTATGCATTTAGACATCATTAGAGCAAAATTTACATTTACCTGTAGTGTTGTAACCTACAATGGTAGAATCAGGATATTTAATTAATATAAAGTAATTTAAGTCGTTTAAACTACTCTTCAACATTACAAGCTTTCATAGTGTAATGTAGAAATCACATACTCTCACAGTGGCTTAACCTCAGATACAAAATGCTCAAAACTCCCTCCATGGATAGACTTTACATTACTTGTACAGGACTGCAGACACTTCTAAAATTATTTTTCTTAATAAAAGCACCTGCTTAGGACCATGCACTTATGTTTTGCTAAGGAACACATGGGCTTTTTCCTGCGTTCTACTTTTCATGATCCAAACTATGCAACATCAGCTCTAATAAGCACGGTCAGCTTATTGACACAGACTAGCTAATAAAGCAATGTAGACTACTCATCCTCTCATTAAAACCATTTCCCTTAGCATGAGTGAAAATAGTTCTTGCTTTGGCCAAAAACAAAGTACGCAAACTTCTCAGTCTCTCCATGCACTGCCATCTCTTCTTTCAAACTTTTTAAGAGGTCAAATTGTCAAAGACAAACCTTGTTCTTGAGCCCTGTTAGTCTTCTAAATGTGGACCTCGACCTTTTAACCTATTAGCAGCTGGCTGTCCCAAGGCTTTCCGCATGTGGCCATCACTGTTCAAGTAACTCTCGAGAAGCATGGCTGAAAAATATTTTTGCTCCACGCCAGCGCACTTTTAAGGTAGGATCTTTATTATTATTTTATTCTTGAGCACTACGCCCCTCCAGCACCCCAAAAAGTGGCTCAAAACATCTCATTTTTCAGAATGCCATAATTTTCACCCAGTATTCTTGTGCATCAAAGCAAAATATTGCAAAAAGGCTTGCAATGTAATTCAGGTCATCAGAGCTATTCTTTGCATTTCTTTTGGAAACCTTTGTATTTGACAATGCAGCTATTAGGCCATACTACATTTTAAGTTTGTCACTAAGAGACAGAAATATTGGTGTTAGATAAATTAATATCCACACTTTTCATGTGGTGCAACAACATAGTTTAACCAGTTGGAGATACATTTTAATGTGCACATTAGAAATCTGGATATATACTTTGATATACTTTGCACAGAATATTTTTCAACAGTGCTAAATATTCCAAACCAGTCTAAATCTATTAGCATTTTTTATTTTACAGCAGTTCATCCTCTGCGCAGCCACCAATTAATGTGAATGCCTTTTAATATGTAATATCATGTATCTAAGGATAGTCAAATCTATTCCACATCAATGTCTATTTTTTATATTTGTTATGTCCTAGTTTGGTAGAAACACACAAATTTGTTTCTCCGTGAGGCCTACTTTTTCCTATTTATTGCCTTTTTCCATGGCACAGCAATGGTGCAGCAAAAGCACCCACTCAATCTCCGTAGTTAGACTCCTACCTCCTACAGAGCGGTAGCTAGTCTACAAATATCTCCAAATACAACAGGATGTAGAGAAAGCACAGAAAGAAACATTTCAATTAACTGCCATAGATATACAATACAACAATGGTATAGATATTGCTATCAAAAAGGAGGGATATTGTGGGGAAAAATATATCTATATGTTTGCATCAGCCAAATAAGTGAATCAATCCCATATTCTCCTCCGCACTATCTTGCTCCGTGCTTCTAAACACCCCTCCCTTCACAAATCTATTAAAGCTTGACCCCAGGCCCTGCACTGCCCTTTCTGTCACGTCCTGGGCCAACAGCTGCTGCCAAAATCTTCTTATTCTACTGAAGGTTATTCCAGTGAGGCTATGTATAATGCTCCTAGTAACATGAGGATGTATGCTAGTATTTCCCAAAATACTTATATTGGAAAATCAGTTTAACTAGTCTAAATACACTTATAAAAAACAATATTAATAAGCATTGCCAAAGCCAGTAGGTCTGAAATTGGAGGTCTTTTTATTTATTTATTTATTTTCAATGCATGACTTTTTCTAAGCATGGTTTTTCTAAACCCATATCAGTGTTGGAGCTACTGGCATCTTACCATTCTAACAAGCATTGGCAAAAGCAAAAATCGTTTTTTTTGGTCTCAAAAGTACTCATTGCAACAGGAATTCTGTGCACTGTACAAAACTACTTTGTGGGTCCATATGCTCCGTGTGCAAGAGCAGAATACAGTCACTCACAGTGATGCCAGCTGAGAGAGAAAGAGAGTGACAGGTATATATATATATATATATTTTTTTTTATACAAAAAATTCATGGCTAACGCCAGGCCTAATTAGAAACCCACTTATTAAACAAAGTCTCAAAAAGTGCATGCATGGTGTTTATCCTTGCATATATAGGCCAAGAAATAGTACTCCTAGAAAATATTTTTGAACTGCATTTTTCCATGAGCAAATCTGCAAGTTTGCACAGACTCAAAGGGGCATTCCAACCCTACTTTGTACTTGCTTCACTGTCCATATTAGTTTACTTCATATTCTTACCTTCATTTGAATTTTTCTCTCCGGACGGTTTTTAAACAGCTTTCTAGTGCGCTTACCATTATTTTCATCTGAGATCCCGTCTTGTGATGTCTGCTTTGTACTTACAATGTGCGCTTACCCTGAAAGATAAATTCAAAATATCTCCTGCAAAGGAAAAGTGTTAGGCAATTTCCCTCTCTCATGCACTAATGCGCCCCTTTTTTTTTTTTTTTAATAAATCATGAAACATAGATATTCAGTACTGAAAATCAATACCCTGTTCAAATGCAGTCATTCATCCATGACATTACTACGCATATTTCACAATTATTTCCCTGTGTTCCGGTGCAACCAGCAAATCAGAACCTCCACTCACTATATTCTGGGAGTGTTTCTTTTTGTGGGTAAAATTAATACCCCCTCCTAGCAGAGCTCTCCTGAAATGGATTTTATAAAACTCCCAAAGAGTCTAGCCATTTGTCAATATTTATTGACATAAAGTAACTTAGTTACTTATCAGTCACCTGCTTCACTACTTCTTATATGTGTAGGTGCACATACATTATTCTCTAACCCAGGCTCTCTTGCAGTGTATCCACATACCAATTAGTTTATTGATACAGAGAATATTTTTAAAAAACATTCTCTACAGTCCCCTGTCTATGTAAATGCCAGTCAATGTCCCTTTTTATTAATACTATGAGTTAAATACATATTTGAAAGACTGAAAGGTCACTTGCAGCAAGGCAAGTTAGTTATTTAACTTACATCTCACTTATCAACTGGTGACATCACAGTCCTCCAATATGTCCCACTTCTGACATCATTCTGATAGGGAAATACTGGCACCCTCCCAGGAGCATATCATGAATGAAACTCACCAGACATAGCAGGTTGCTCAGAAACAAAGTGAACTTTATTAAATGGTACCAAAAGCATGCATCATTGCTAATCAGCAAGGAAGAAGTCAGATCTGCCACCTTAGGGGCTCTCAGACCACTTCTTCCCAGAGTGACAAGTTTCTAGGTCTTATATACTGTAAGAAGTGCCATTTCAGCTGAACTACAATAAGGCACCAAGCCAAATATGGCTGACATGGATGTGCAATGTCTGCACCATCCAAAACAGCCAGATATGGGCAGGCCAGAGAGGCAGGCTCTGCACTGTGTAACATTTGCATATCATGTAGTCAAGACAAGCAAGGTGACCTGTAAGGGTGTACAGAATAGCTTGTTGAAGCTTGTCCAGTCAAGGTCAGATAGGAAGCCATTTTGAGCTCCAGGCCTCATGTTAATGTGATCTTATATACTCATGAACTCTTTGGAAGTACATGCAAATGAATTTATATGGATATTCATATATATTTTGTAACAGTGAGTGCCCAAATGAAATCATGTACATATCAGAAATATATTAAGCTCCTGAACTAAAAGATTGGCAGGTCACGTCATATTGGCACATTAGAGTGACAATTCATGGAAGGGTCGGGAATAAAGTGGTGTAAAATTGGGGAAAAGCAGCAAATTGTTCTGGAAGCCTTTAAGAGAAAAGATACAAGAACTCAGGATTTGTTCGGCAAATAACACGGAGGCAGAGGAGACCAAGTGAGGGGAATAGTGGGTGATACCTGACATAGCACAGTAATAGAAACATAAATATTAAAGATGGATACAAATCATCTGGTCTCTCCAATTTACCTCATTCTAACCAGGTGCTGTACCACAGATTCTAGTTGGCCTGCAGCTGTTAACTTGACTTGCTCATAACATTATAAATATGTATAGATGTCTGCTATGTAAATTAAAATGCATGAAAAGTTAGAGTAAATTCTCTAGAAAGTAAATTACCTCCATTACTCAAAAGCCAGAAGAGGGAGAAAATGTAAACTATAAGCAAAGTTACACAAACTTCATCTCCGCTGGCAGAATTATTTTCCATGTGGAGGTTTCCACTGAGTAGACCTATTTCTACTTGTGCTCCACTGGATTGCACGATCCTGCCTCCTGCAAACAGAAACAAATTGGTATCCAAGATTGTTCTACCAATCTGATCTAACACTAAATGTACTCTGCAAAGAGTTCAAATACCTGATGTTAAAAGCATGGTGAGAGACTTCTTTACTTTGCCTGCTTCACATGACAAACGATCCTTCTGTAAACATGGTGCCCGGCTGTGGCCCCACCCAAGAGTGAGTCACAATAATGGCGCTAAATGTTAGTCTATCGTGCCAGGAGGAGCTCATTCAGCATGAGTCTCAATTTGGCTGATGCGCGGCCAGAGGAACAAGGATGACATTGAGACTGACTTCTTAAAAGTGCTTGTTCAACTCTATTGCGTTTTTGTGTCATCATCTTATAAATAGTGTAACAAGCACATATATCCATTTCCACTCATACCATTGACAGCTTTACCCTTTGCGTGCGTTGGACGGCCCCCGTCTGTCTGACAAAAAGGGGGTGGTGATGGACAGAGTATCTGAGTTAATCAGAACACTCCTACCCAGTCAACAGATCAGGGCTTGATCCATCACCGTTTTTTAGCTCACTGCACCATCCCAGTCCAGAACCTGGCTATATGCAAATTAGTCTGTCCCTGGCCCAGTGCATCATGGGAACAGGGCAGACCAAACTACCAAGCCAATTCTTCACAGGAAAAGAAACAAGCTTCCGGGGACCGGTTTCTGGCATTACAGCCGTCTTCGGCCCGGCTTGCTTGAATCCTGATGGTGCAGTGAGCAAGGGACTCATGTCTGAGCATACCCTTCCACACTCATGGTGGCCAAAAATATTTCAAAAAGGGGGGTGGTGATGGACAGAGTATCTGAGTTAATCAGAACACTCCTACCCAATCAACAGATCAGGGCTTGATCCATCACCGTTTTTTAGCTCACTGCACCATCCCAGTTCAGAACCTGGCTATATGCAAATTAGTCTGTCCCTGGCCCAGTGCATCATGGGAACAGGGCAGACCAAACTACCAAGCCAATTCTTCACAGGAAAGGAAACAAGCTTCCGGGGACCGGTTTCTGGCATTACAGCCGTCTTCGGCCCGGCTTGCTTGAATCCTGATGGTGCAGTGAGCAAGGGACTCATGTCTGAGCATACCCTTCCACACTCATGGTGGCCAAAAATATTTCAAAAAGGGGGTGGTGATGGACAGAGTATCTGAGTTAATCAGAACACTCCTACCCAGTCAACAGATCAGGGCTTGATCCATCACCGTTTTTTAGCTCACTGCACCATCCCAGTTCAGAACCTGGCTATGTGCAAATTAGTCTGTCCCTGGCCCAGTGCATCATGGGAACAGGGCAGACCAAACTACCAAGCCAATTCTTCACAGGAAAGGAAACAAGCTTCCGGGGACCGGTTTCTGGCATTACAACCGTCTTCGGCCCGGCTTGCTTGAATCCTGATGGTGCAGTGAGCAAGGGACTCATGTCTGAGCATACCCTTCCACACTCATGGTGGCCAAAAATATTTCAAAAAGGGGGTGGTGATGGACAGAGTATCTGAGTTAATCAGAACACTCCTACCCAGTCAACAGATCAGGGCTTGATCCATCACCGTTTTGTAGCTCACTGCACCATCCCAGTTCAGAACCTGGCTATATGCAAATTAGTCTGTCCCTGGCGCAGTGCATCATGGGAACAGGGCAGACCAAACTACCAAGCCAATTCTTCACAGGAAAGGAAACAAGCTTCCGGGGACCGGGTTCTGGCATTACAGCCGTCTTCGGCCCGGCTTGCTTGAATCCTGATGGTGCAGTGAGCAAGGGACTCATGTCTGAGCATACCCTTCCACACTCATGGTGGCCAAAAATATTTCAAAAAGGGGGTGGTGATGGACAGAGTATCTGAGTTAATCAGAACACTCCTACCCAGTCAACAGATCAGGGCTTGATCCATCACCGTTTTTTAGCTCACTGCACCATCCCAGTTCAGAACCTGGCTATATGCAAATTAGTCTGTCCCTGGTCCAGTGCATCATGGGAACAGGGCAGACCAAACTACCAAGCCAATTCTTCACAGGAAAGAAAACAAGCTTCCGGGGACCGGTTTCTGGCATTACAGCCGTCTTCGGCCCGGCTTGCTTGAATCCTGATGGTGCAGTGAGCAAGGGACTCATGGTGGCCAAAAATATTTCAAAAAGGGGGTGGTGATGGACAGAGTATCTGAGTTAATCAGAACACTCCTACCCAGTCAACAGATCAGGGCTTGATCCATCACCGTTTTTTAGCTCACTGCACCATCCCAGTTCAGAACCTGGCTATATGCAAATTAGTCTGTCCCTGGCCCAGTGCATCATGGGAACAGGGCAGACCAAACTACCAAGCCAATTCTTCACAGGAAAGGAAACAAGCTTCCGGGGACCGGTTTCTGGCATTACAGCCGTCTTCGGCCCGGCTTGCTTGAATCCTGATGGTGCAGTGAGCAAGGGACTCATGTCTGAGCATACCCTTCCACACTCATGGTGGCCAAAAATATTTCAAAAAGGGGGTGGTGATGGACAGAGTATCTGAGTTAATCAGAACACTCCTACCCAGTCAACAGATCAGGGCTTGATCCATCACCGTTTTTTAGCTCACTGCACCATCCCAGTTCAGAACCTGGCTATATGCAAATTAGTCTGTCCCTGGCCCAGTGCATCATGGGAACAGGGCAGACCAAACTACCAAGCCAATTCTTCACAGGAAAGGAAACAAGCTTCCGGGGACCGGTTTCTGGCATTACAGCCGTCTTCGGCCCGGCTTGCTTGAATCCTGATGGTGCAGTGAGCAAGGGACTCATGTCTGAGCATACCCTTCCACACTCATGGTGGCCAAAAATATTTCAAAAAGGGGGTGGTGATGGACAGAGTATCTGAGTTAATCAGAACACTCCTACCCAGTCAACAGATCAGGGCTTGATCCATCACCGTCGTTTTTTAGCTCACTGCACCATCCCAGTTCAGAACCTGGCTATATGCAAATTAGTCTGTCCCTGGCCCAGTGCATCATGGGAACAGGGCAGACCAAACTACCAAGCCAATTCTTCACAGGAAAGGAAACAAGCTTCCGGGGACCGGTTTCTGGCATTACAGACGTCTTCGGCCCGGCTTGCTTGAATCCTGATGGTGCAGTGAGCAAGGGACTCATGTCTGAGCATACCCTTCCACACTCATGGTGGCCAAAAATATTTCAAAAAAGGGGGTGGTGATGGACAGAGTATCTGAGTTAATCAGAACACTCCTACCCAGTCAACAGATCAGGGCTTGATCCATCACCGTTTTTTAGCTCACTGCACCATCCCAGTTCAGAACCTGGCTATATGCAAATTAGTCTGTCCCTGGCCCAGTGCCGGGCCGACGAGGCTGAAATGCCAGAAACCGGTCCCCGGAAGCTTGTTTCCTTTCCAGTAAAGAATTGGCTTGGTAGTTTGGTCTGCGCTGTTCCAATGATGCACTGGGCCAGGGACAGACTAATTTGCATGTAGCCAGGTTCTGAACTGGGATGGTGCAGTGAGCTAAAAAACGGTGATGGATCAAGCCCTGATCTTTTGACTGGGTAGGAGTGTTCTGCTTAATTCAGATACTCTGTCCATCACCACCGCCCTTTTTGAACCCGTCTGTCTGACGTCACAGTGGGCGTCCTAACCACGCCCAGTCATAAATCACCCGCACCGTGGCAGGTCAACGGGTTAAGCTGGTAAATCACTGTGGACAAAACAACACGGATGTTCGTGGTCAGGAGTGAATTCATAAAACGTTAAGATGGGGTCGAGTTTTTAAAGTGTCAGACCTTGTGGTTAGAAAAACCCAAGGAGAAGTAATGTTGGGCCTTATTTACAAGCCCCTTGCGCCACCAGGGCGTCACTTTTAACATGGGAAAAAGGGACACACCGGCGGCTCAAAGGGCTTGTAAATAAGCACCTTTAGTATCAGCCAGAAATTAATCGGGTTCAGAATTTACTGATGATTCAAAGGACTAGATACCAGTAATATATATTGAATTTTGGCGCCACCACACCGGAAACCCATTGTGGGTTGGAAATATCACCACAAAGAAAAACAGTTCACACATAGGAAACAGCCTTGAGAAAGTCACGGGACGACCTCCAGGTTGTGACGAAACACCTGTTGGCTGTTGAGAACAATTTGTGAAGATTTGCACATATTAAACATATCGACAAAGAAGAAAAATCTTTGCCTATTATTTATGTTTGCACTTACTAAGTACATTACATACTTGTGGTACTCCGACTATTGATATACATGTGCTAAGGAGTGTTATATGCATTATACCCTATGTCCTTGTAATAAGGAAGATGGGTATTCCAGGCTCAGAGTTCCTTTAGAATTTACCATCATTATTCCTGACATGATTGTACAGTATATTCTTATTGATCTCTGTTCTTTTGTTTCAGGGGCGTTTTCAAGATGGCTGTCTACAAACTATTGGTGCTTTTTGTCCTCTGTGCTTCCTTTCTCAGCGTCACTAACTCACAGAAAACAGGTAAGGACTGGGAGGCAAAAAACAAAGGGATTATCTTTTAATTTTAAAGCTAATGTTTCTATTGTGTACAAAATATCAGGTCAAACCATTGTACATTTTATTTGAAATAGTATCTCATGCATTAAGACTGTTTAAAATGTGCTATCAAATATGCAGTTCACTAAAACTACCTTACTTTACCCCATTAACAATCAAATGTTCCAACAGTTTCATAAAGTTCAATTAACTAGGCACATTGAAATATTAACAACTGAGTAATGATCAGTGTCAGTGCCAGGATACTAACTTTACAAACAATCAATTGAGATTAAATTCATACATATTGCCGCTAGGTAGCCCAAAAATATTGCATGGATCTAGCTTTTTTGGTCCCACAAGGCATCCTTGTTCATATATAAGAAGGACTAGTGCCCTGCCACATTTTCAGGATAACATTGAGCTTGATTGTTCAATACCATTTAGCCATGAGCAATTGTCTGAGAAGCTATCCTTTTGACTTGTATCCACTATAACAGCATCATATGCAGGTTTTCCCTAATTCCAAGGAATTTAATGCTGAGATATACTTCTGATTTGATCAGGTTGTAAATATCTGGGGGGGGCAGGGTTTTCAGCGCAGGTCAGAGGGCATGGAGAGTCTGTGGTCTCCTTGTGGGAGCATTGCCTTTTCCCATAATGGTGCAAGCGGTGATATCTGGGGCTGGCTTTGCCTTTGGCCATCTCCCCTGACTCATGCTGCGTCTGGTTTTACTGACTGAGGATCTGCACCTGGAGAAGTGTGGCTCAATGGTTAGAGTGGCAGACCCTGATGCAGAGGTCTGGCCCGGGACCAGGGTTCAATTCCCGCCTCGGCAGGTCTTGGGCTCAATTTCCCCGGACCTGATTAGTCTCGCCTTGGTGCCTATTCTAATCATGAGTCCCACTCTGCAACTCTGGGCAATAGCTTGTTTAATCTCCACAACGGCCCAAACAGCGCTGGGATGCCTGGCTTCACCTTGGGGTGCCCAGGAGTGGACATTTCACAGGGAAAAGCCAGGAAGGGTTCCACAATTGTATGAGTACAGCGCCAGGACGCCCCGTTGCTGGGGCAGCAGTGCGCTTTACAAGTACAAATTCATTCAAAACCGGAACCAGTGTTTCCAGGATGTGGTATCATGATATCGTAATCAGAATAGTGTCTCACATGAATATTATGCCCTAAATATTGTTCACACAAATTTTGCACATTGGAGTTAATAATAGTACATCTACACCCATTGGGACCATATTTTTGTGAATGACATTTAGGAGATGATATTTATGTCAGACTATATTTTTGGATATGATATGCAGAAATACAACAGGTTCAGCACCCATTAATTCAGCTCTGGGAACCTGAGGCCACTCTTTGTTGTCCAGAGAGATATTCCCCCCTGGGATCACAGAAACTCATAATGAGGGTCATTGTGGTAATACAGTTAAGTGGTACCCACCAGTACTCGAAATATGATTGGCGCAGCAAGACTGCAACAGACGCACAAAACCATACTAAAGGCCATTCCTTATCAGAACATTACTTTTATATTACCAACTGGAACAATTTTGTTACTTAGGCGTTCATTTTACAGTACACTGCAAATACCCAAACTTCTTACAACTTATCTGGCTGGGTGATCTGCATGGACTTCTTGAACAGGATCATTAAGTAAAACAAAATTCCAACTCAACAACTGTGCAAATGAACACAGTAGATCACTATACTCACAAGTTTTAGGTCCTTGATTCAACAGAGTACATTACTGCATTCTTCCATCAATGTGGTTTCTAAGCCTTGCAAGTGGTATATTATGCTTTTAGGAAATTTTGTAAAACCACTTTACTCCAGGCTAGTGCCCAAAAAGTCAGTCAGAAAATGTCAGATTAGTGATTCACCTATACTTTATGTGCTGATGATATAATCTGGATGGAAAGATCATCAGGCCCTTGTATACATGAAAGTCTTTAATTCTTGAGAGTGTCAATTTTATCTTTGTCCTTGTAAAATAGTGTGTTGACCCTCCATGCCCAACACATGGACCATGAGGTGGGCTTCGGGAAGGAGTGCATTTAGCCTTATCTGTGCTGTTTAATAGATCAAGATCGCTAAAAAAAATTGTTTGAAAGATTTCTTATACCTGTCGAATACGGCTGCTCTCCATTTTCCCATCAACCCAAAGTATGTGACTTATCCTCAAGTTGGTTGATTTCTCCTCCCTCATTCTATTCACAGCTTGGCCCTGATCAGGAACAAAATGTTCCTTGCTGTAGCCTCTGTTGCACTCGCTTTGATGTTATTATTATTATTATTATTATTATTGGACTGGCATTGTTCATCTTAACTAATCCAGGAATCCCATCCTCTATACTAATTTCTGTACTCTTGATAGAGCTCTGGTTGTCAGCTTTGCCCTAGATGTGGGCTGCTTCTATGTATGTCTGTTTGCATGTGTAGTTGCGTTACCCGAACATATCAATGAAGCTGTGTATGGGTTAACAGAGGGAAAACATTGAAATTGAAGTGTGACCTGGTGGGGAAACTTCATGTAACATACAGGGCCTGAGGCTGATCCATTTGAATACATGCTAATTGATATTATTCATTTGCTATATTTATAACACCAGGAAGAAACTCATGTACTGTCTTTAATGCCAGTGGTACACCCATTTCTGAAAGGAACTAGTCTTGGCCTGTGTGGTGGATGTAGAGCGCGATGGTCAGGGTGCTGGGCATGTTATTTATTCCTATTAAAAAGCATTGAGGAGTAAGTGATTAGCAATGCAGAAGCAGGCTCTACAGGAACAAGGGGTATATTTGTGTGTTTAGTTCATACAATAGGAAACTTTGTAAGCTTGCCTCCATATCCAGGAATGGCAGTGTAATGTAAATTTATGGGTCTCCCCTGCAGGATGTGAAGAAGGGCTCCAAAGTTTATCACATCTCAAAGATTTTCCTGGGCTTGGGTGGATGGGGGGCTCCCTGAAGGGTTGGTGGGCCCCTGAAAGGTTGGAGTCCCCCCAGGACCACAGGGGCTACAGAGTGCTGCTTTACATCACTGGACTTGAGATAGCTAGCTGTTTACAAGGATGCTTCATCATAGTTTTATCTTAAACTATCACAACATTGTGATGGTGTTTGATAACAAAATACTAAAATAAGACCTTATCCATGTTTTGCTGCCTCTGTGGTTAATCAAAATGTTAAATTGCTCTCTGTATCTTTTCAGTTTGCAGGGAGGCCACTGTGGCAGACATTGTATTTTTAGTTGATGGATCTTGGAGCATTGGAACTGAAAACTTTAAGAGGATGCAAGACTTCTTGTACACAATGATCAACGGGTTTGATGTAGAGCATGACAAGATCCGCATCGGTCTGATCCAGTACAGTGACACACCTCGCACTGAGTTCTTCTTGAAAACCTACGACCACAAGGAAGATATTCTGAAGTACATCCAGACCCTAAAATACAAAGGAGGGGGGACCAAAACTGGCCAGAGCCTCCAGTTCATGCTGGAGAACCACTTCACAGAAGAGGCCGGTGGACGTGCCAAGGATGGGGTCCCCCAGATTGCGGTGGTGATCACAGATGGGCAAGCTCAGGATAATATCCGTGAGCCTGCGGCAGAGGTGAAGAGCGCCGGCATCACGCTCTATGCTATTGGCATCAAGGATGCGGTCCTGTCAGAACTCCATGAGATAGCTAGCGATCCACCTGAGAAGCATGTCTATAATGTGGCCGACTTCAGTGCCCTGGAAGGCATTTCCCATAATATACTGCAGGTCATTTGTACCACTGTGGAAGAAGCAGTTCGACAGACCAGCCAGATCTCGCCAGGTAGGTCTATACATCCTTAATTGCCAATTTCCTGACTTCCTGTGATGTGTAACTGTCACAGTAAAGATTACTTCTAGAGCATGTTAGACAAGCATAATCTTCAAGTTACATCTTTTGGAATTGTTTTTTCTTTCATTCTTTCTTTCTTTCTTTCTTTCTTTCTTGCTTTCTTTCTTTCTTGCTTTCTTTCTTTCTTTCTTTCTTTCTTTCTTTCTTTCTTTCCCACTAGTAATGAGGTCTTAAGAACAGTGTCTTTTTGTGAGTGTGATGATATCAATAATAATTTCCAGGTGCGCACTGTTGATGGAAAAAAGCAACTATCAGGGGTAAGGTCATGTTTAGAAGTACATGCAAACAACAGGGTGGAACCATATTTAGAGGCCCATATAAACATCAATAGGGCTGTTAGCCATGAATGCTTTTCAGGGTAATATGCCTATCACCTGTATGGGACCATGTCAATCAAACCTCTTTACCAAAGGATAACGGAAAGAGAGAAGGACACACTGGTCCTTACGGGTTCATGACCCCTGGCATAAAGCCTCCTCGCTTTGCATGTGGTAAGCATCTATCTAGAGTACAAAACTCAAGAGTATTGCGCTCGTTGCCAGCATGGTTACAGGTACTAGTCGTAGAGGTGTATGATGGATTATTTTCAGTGTTATTCCTTTTTGGTAATTCTTCTCTCGATTGGCAACTTAGGATCTAGCTTGGAAGGGCCTTTAGGTAACAGAGATGCCATCTCCACTATCTCCACCACTATGAATGTGGTGCCCATGAACAGTTAGCCGGGAGCTCACCATGGTCTGTAGCTTGACCTTGTATCATGAGTGGTCAATGAAGCTTGATGACATCAGGGTGCCCTGGTACCTCTCCAACGGATGTATGACGTTACAACGCATACTTTTACCACGCCTACCATTACCACGCAATTTTTACAACGCAGAATCCATTACAACGAAGTACCATTACCACGCATGTATTTACAACGCATATACCTTTACAACGCATACAATTACAACGTAAGTATTGGTAAGTGTATAATATTTTTTTAAATTTAATTTAATTAAAATTAATATAATGTAATTTAATGTAATTTAATTTAATTAATTTAATTTAATTTAATTTAATTTAATTTAATTTAATTTAATTAATTTAATTTAATTTAATTTAATCAATTTAATTTAATTTAATTTAAATTTAATCATATTTAATTTTTACCCTGTACCCTTTTACCCAAAAACCCAAAACTGACCCTGAACCCTAAAAATACCCCTTTACCCAAAAACCCAAAACTGACCCTGAACCCTAAAAATACCCCTTTACCCAAAAACTCAAAACTGACCCTAAACCCTAAAAATACCCTTTTACCCAAAAACCCAAAACTAATCCTGAACCCTAAAAATACCGCTTTACCCAAAAACCCAAAACTGACCCTGAACCCTAAAAATACCCCTTTACCCAAAAACTGAAAACTGACCCTGAACCCTAAAAATACACCTTTACCTAAAAATTGAAAACTGACCCTGAACCCTAAAAATACCCCTTTACCCAAAAACTGAAAACTGACCTTGAACCCTAAAAATACCCCTTTACCCAAAAACCGAAAACTGACCCTGAACCCTAAAAATACCCCTTTACCCAAAAAACTGAAAACTGACCCTGAACCCTAAAAATACCCTTTTACCCAAAAACTGAAAACTGACCCTAAACCCTAAAAATACCCCTTTACCCAAAAACTGAAAACTGACCCTAAACCCTAAAAATACCCCTTTACCCAAAAACTGAAAACTGACCCTGAACCCTAAAAATACCCCTTTACCCAAAAACTGAAAACTGACCCTGAACCCTAAAAATACCCCTTTACCCAAAAAACTGAAAACTGACCCTGAACCCTAAAAATACCCTTTTACCCAAAAACTGAAACTGACCCTAAACCCTAAAAATACCCCTTTACCCAAAAACTGAAAACTGACCCTAAACCCTAAAAATACCCCTTTACCCAAAAACTGAAAACTGACCCTGAACCCATAAATACCCCTTTACCCAAAAACTGAAAACTGACCCTAAACCCTAAAAATACCCCTTTACCCAAAAACTGAAAACTGACCCTGAACCCTAAAAATACCCCTTTACCCAAAAACTGAAAACTGACCCTGAACCCTAAAAATACCCCTTTACCCAAAAAACTGAAAACTGACCCTGAACCCTAAAAATACCCTTTTACCCAAAAACCCAAATAATATTTTTAATAAAATAATATACTTACGTTGTAATGGTATGCGTTGTAAAAGTACCTGCGTTGTAAATACATGCGTGGTAATGGTATGCGTTGTAATGGATCCTGCGTTGTAAAAAATGCGTGGTAATGGTAGGTCGTTGTAAAAGTTGCGTTGTAAAGGTTGTATACCCTCTCCAACCAGACTACACAACAGGATAGAGGCTGAAGAAGGAGATGGTAGTCAGGTATGAAAATAGCAAATTGAAGGATATTGAGAGAACACATTAGAAGTTGTTGCCACTTTGTTTGTGTGTGTGTAAGAAATGGGGAGCAGTTCTCAAAAAAAGAGAGTTTCCCAGGGACCAGAAAGGACTGGGTTAACAATTTGTATTTAAAGAAAAGATTCCTTTCTGTGTATTTATTTCAAAGGGTGACCATGAGGCCTATCCATGTCAATTAGCTATTTTATTCATTTGCAATTGACGAAGGCAAGAAGTCAAAATTTAAGCTCCACACTAGGATAATTATACTTTTTACTCAAAGTTTATTTTCATAAAAACTCATATTTAAGAATTCATTTTTAAATACACATTCAATCTTACACTGTGGTGCTCTGGTACAGGTATATATCCGCTAACTAACAATTCCGTATTACGGTTTCTATCACAGAGTCGCCACTTTATGATATGCACTCAATATTCAAAATACACCAATACAGTAAATCGATAAAAACATTTTTTTCACATTAAAACAGTCCAAAAGTCGACGCGTTTCGGTGCGTTTGTTATGCTTGATGCACCTTCATCAGGACAAAGTAGATTAAAAGCAGGTATACTTCTTCTTTTTATAATTAAAAGAATAGTCGTCCTTTCAAGTAATTTCTATGGACGTTTTGTTCTTAGTTGGTCTGGTGGCACGTTCTTAATCAATTCACGGCCGTCAGAAATTTATATCATTCGTGTATGGCACATAATCAATGGTGCACTATTGATGGTGTCATCTCCCAGTGGCGTCTTTGAATTTGCGCTCCAGATTTGGATTTCGTGACAGTACCCAATCGTGTAGGGCTTGTTCTTATGTCAGGTTAACCGCTTTTACTAATTTCTTGGGAAATCCTGACATCTATTTAAGTTGTTGTCACTAGTCTTGTTCGCCTGGACATCAACGCTCTTCTCTTTACTTTCAGAGCCGTGGTTCTCTGGCGATATCTCCGTGTGGCTGTTCCAGTGCAGCCGCAGCCAGCCACACGGAGATATCGCCAGAGAACCACGGCTCTGAAAGTAAAGAGAAGAGCGTTGATGTCCAGGCGAACAAGACTAGTGACAACAACTTAAATAGATGTCAGGATTTCCCAAGAAATGAGTAAAAGCGGTTAACCTGACATAAGAACAAGCCCTACACGATTGGGTACTGTCACGAAATCCAAATCTGGAGCGCAAATTCAAAGACGCCACTAGGAGATGACACCATCAATAGTGCACCATTGATTATGTGCCATACACGAATGATATAAATTTCTGACGGCCGTGAATTGATTAAGAACGTGCCACCAGACCAACTAAGAACAAAACGTCCATAGAAATTACTTGAAAGGACGACTATTCTTTTAATTATAAAAAGAAGAAGTATACCTGCTTTTAATCTACTTTGTCCTGATGAAGGTGCATCAAGCATAACAAACGCACCGAAACGCGTCGACTTTTGGACTGTTTTAATGTGAAAAAAATGTTTTTATCGATTTACTGTATTGGTGTATTTTGAATATTGAGTGCATATCATAAAGTGGCGACTCTGTGATAGAAACCGTAATACGGAATTGTTAGTTAGCGGATATATACCTGTACCAGAGCACCACAGTGTAAGATTGAATGTGTATTTAAAAATGAATTCTTAAATATGAGTTTTTATGAAAATAAACTTTGAGTAAAAAGTATAATTATCCTAGTGTGGAGCTTAAATTTTGACTTCTTGCCTTCGTCAATTGCAAATGAATAAAATAGCTAATTGACATGGATAGGCCTCATGGTCACCCTTTGAAATAAATACACAGAAAGGAATCTTTTCTTTGAATACAGAAATGGGGAGCAGAACAGGGCAAGGGATTATGCAACTAAGGTCGGGAGAGAGGGAAGGTGTTTAAGAGAGAGGTAGACTCTTGTCATTGATGGTCTGGTAACCCTGGGATTATAACTGGGGTGTTTAGACTGTATATCGGTAACAACATTATCATGGTACAAAATATTGTGTCTAGAATATCGAGGACAATAATATTGTGAACGTAAGTTTCTATTGGTGATGTGATGTGATGTGAAAGGCATTTATAAAGCGCAACATACACTATACAGTTTCTTGGCGCTAGAACAGAAGGACAGTAGGCAGATACCTGGACAGGGCGGGGAGTGCATAGCCGTAACAGGGACAAAAGGAAAAGAAGGGAGCGGGGGAGAGGAAGACAGTTTAATTGTAAGCAATGCGGAACAGGTAGGTTTTAAGGAGGGATCTGAAGTGGGTATAGGGCGAAGCCAGCCTTATGTCCAATGGGAGGGCGTTCCAAAAAGAAGGAGCGAGGAATGAGGTAAGCAAAGTTTTACTATAAACAACTCCACATATATGTACCTTGATAATATGTATATATTTTCAAGGTGCATAGATGCGGAATTAGGAATACTAAATCTATACTTGCTATTTTTGTTTTGATATTCTGTCAGTGATCCTACACAGGTGTGAGTGTGGCTTAGAGAAGGGGTTAGCGAAGAGTTTTTACTGTTATGATTGAAGCCCTTGCGTTGAATTACTCATGGTAACTGACAATGTAACCCAAAAAGAGTCTATGAATGCGACGGTGAATTGAAGACATAATATGGTGCTTAACACTGCTGGTGAAGTGGTGCCTGCTTCTGGGCACTTTGGCAGATTAGAGAAGCATAGGTGGTTAGAGTGGCTTTCCTTGAGATCATCTACTTTGACCAGGGGCCGTATTAGAGAAAGTGCCCAAAGGGTGCAGGGGATGTTTGCGCCTACTTTGCGTGCCCCTGGGCACTTTGGGATTACAAAAGGGGACGCACAAGCGTCTGAGGCCCCTTCTGTAATACCGGTGTTGCTGATGCATATAAAGTACCAGTGCTATCTGCAGGGGATATTCCCTCATTTGCATGGGGGCGTGTAGGAAAATTGAAATTGAAATTCTGGTCTCCTCGCTTCACTGCCAATAACGTAGGCACTAGTTTACACAAGATACACAAACCGTACATTGTGCATGTGAAAGATGCATAAAGCCAGAGGTCTAGATCCCCTTGAGTTTGCAAGGGAGATGATTATTTCTTCAAGGTTGTGACTGGTAGTTTCCATCAGCAAAGTCCCAGCCCATACTCAGGTCCTAATGTCATGCCAGGCAGGTCACACATCTTGTTGTGCAATGTTTCTTCTGGTCATAAAGTGTTCACCAGATGTTATTTGTCTCCTGAAGCCTGCCGGAGAGCCACCGTTGCAGACATTGTGTTCGTGGTGGACAGCTCAACCAGCATTAGCCAAGAAAACTTCCTGAGAGTAAAGAGTTTCCTGTCTACGTTGGTCTCCAGCCTTGACGTTAGCAGCGAGAGAATCCGCATTGGTCTGGCCCAGTACAGCGATGACACCTTCCAGGAGTTTCTGCTGAACAAATACACCTCAAAGGCTGAGATATTAGAACAAATACAGAATTTGCCTTACAGAACTGGTGGATCAAACACTGGGAAAGCTTTGGACTTCATTGGCAAAAACTACTTTACGGCGAGTGCAGGCAGCCGAGCTGAGAAAAACGTACCACAGGTGACTGTTTTGATCACAGACGGGGAGTCTACTGATGACATCAAAGAGCCTGCTAGAGCCTTGAAGGCCAGAGGGATTTCAATCTACCTGATTGGGATTGGCATCAAAAATTCTGCGGCACTTCATGAGGCGGTAAGCAAGCCAACTGAGAAATTCCAGTTTGACATCGCCAGCTTTGATCTCCTCGAGAGCTTCATCGGTACCTTCCTGCAAAACATCTGCTTCTCCGTCGAGGCCCAGATTCAAGGTAAGGTACAATTTAATCATCATAACTAATCATTTAATGCAATGTTCTTTGGGGGTATTTTGTACCCAAGCGCTAATGATAAATGGGTCGTGAGCATGATTTGTACCCTCTTTGCACTAGCACCAAACAGGAAGTGAACTAGACTATGCTCACTCCTGTGGGTGCAAGTGCATTTATCACCAGGTCCAACCTCATGGCACTTGCCCATGTGAGCAAGTCCATCAGTGCTGATAATGCACCCAGTATGGACAGACATACCATGACCACAGGTTCTTGCCCATTGTTGTGCTCAGGCAATAATTACGAGCATAAGATGCCCGAAAACCATTTCAAGTGGAATTTGTGCTGGGATGTTTTACCACCTGTTATTACATTGACGATTTAAATGGCCCTGCTGCCATTCACTCCTGATCTTCATTGCAAAAAGCAGATGCAAGTTGTTGTAAAAGAAATGATGCCTTGTGTGCATCTTTGCAATGAAAAATCCTAAGGTTTTAATTTAAGTCTAGAATATAAGGTAAATGTTGTCTGGTCGCTCCTTCTTCTTCAAATGTTAGTTTCTTCTTCTTCATTTACAGCATTCAAATCTAGTGCTCTAGACCTTGAACTCTGATTGGCTATACTTTTTGGATTGCCTTATCACAGCTGGCCAATCCAGAAGCATCCTTCGGCCCATAGTCATGTCCCATTGCAGCTTAAGGATGATGAACAATGACAGCTGTGATTGGCTCAGTCCTGAACCAGTAAACAATTACATACAACTGATGCTTCTATTAGAGTTGATAGGCTAATTACTATTGAGGGTAACCAATACGTTTTAAGCAGGTGATTATCTTGGAATCATGTCAAGTGTTAAGTATTTCCACTGGGCTTGATCACCACATCTTAATCATGTTTCTGCCATGCTTTCCTTGTTGCTCCTTTGAAATATCAGTACATTCCAAAGTGGTTTCTCCTTTGTTTCAACTTTGGTTTCCATCCCTTCCGGTTGCCTTGTGTGGTATCCTAGTTCAAGGCATACAGCACATGCAACCGGTAATAAATAGCATTACTGCTTGTTCTGGAACACTTTGAGTTTGCTATGTTGAATGTGTGCATTTAAATGCTGAGTGTTATTGAGCATTCAGAAAGGAGCTGCCATTACTGCTGGATGAGGCTTGTATTATTCTAATAATCTTCTATTTGGTGATGAACTTGAGTTCAAAGAGTGACTTTTACACCTTGCATCTGAGTTAACTCTCCCAAGTTTCCTATTGAGATGGCTTAATTTAGTTTTAAGCTCTCACTACCTCTCTGAAGGTGCCATAGATTTAGAAAGAATACATTACTCCACTGTTGCCAACCCACCAAAGGCCCTAGTGGCTTCTAGCGGTCATTCTGGGAATTTCCATCGCAGAGCCGGGTGTTCAAACCAGCTTCGGTTCATAGAAGTCGAGGATTTGCTATGGCGTTGGACATTGTCACATAGCCCCCTCTCCCCCTCATTCTCCTCATCTCTACATTTCTGAACCTGGAAAATTGGAGTCCGTGTATTGGCTCCATAATGGCAAATTTTGTAATTAATCCATTGCGGTGACCATATGACCAGCATGTGCTGGAGGTAGTAATATACCAGACATCCCTTCATTTATGACTGGAGAAAGAAGGTAGAACGCTAGGTAAGGATGCAATTGGACAATGCCACATCCTGGACAACCATGATCTACTAGGTGCAAAATGGATTGTGAACCCAGTGGATACTCCATAGTTTGAGCTATAGAGGTACACGTGATTATGTCCCTGAGAGTGGCCCCTTTTCATGTTTCTCTCGTTTTAGGTGAGGAAGATACACAAATCAATCACAGATCAGGCCTCCATCAGCAACCTCAGTTAAAGCCATGGAAACAATACAGATTCAATTGGAGAGGCCAAAGGAGAAAGTACATTTTTCCATGATTGAATACCTCTTGTTCACAAGAAAAGAAAAGGGTTAGGGTGAACTTCAAAGCTCAACAAATGAACAAACCAGTTTCTAGATTCACACACACACATGCTGGTGTTGCATATTATATTCGGACAGTCAAGGGCGACTTTTTATAAAGACCTGGATCCCAATATCAAAGCATCAATGCCACAAGAACACACCCTGACAATCATATGCTCTCATCATTTCAGCTCCAGTCCATACCTTCAGGTTCCAGTTTGGACTGGTGTGTGATTCTTGTTACTTGTATAATGTGTGCTTCCATAAACCCATAGCATTAAGATTGTAGGTTGTAAGATCTAAAGAAAACAAATCCTGTTCTAGTAACACTTGCAAAAGTCGATTTTTAGTTTTTTTTGGCAGAATCATATGTGCAGAAACAAAATAAAAACCCTGCCCACAGGACCGACCTACTTGTGTTTGCCTCTACTCCAGTCAGGCTGGGAGCTTCACTATGGCATGACTGACACTACCCTTTGTTTACGTTGATCTGGAAAGCCTTGTCGGTGTCCACTGGCCCCACCTCCCCTTCCCCATCCTTTTTGGGTTCTAGCCCCCTGAAACAAGGACCTTAATGAGTGCTCCCAATGGCTGACAACATTTATTTCTATCTGGACAAAAATATACTGCTGTATGGTTCTGACCTCCCACACCCAGTCTGAATATAGACCTTGTACTAAGGACATTTGCATGCAGAGATCTAACGTTCTTGGAAAGTGCAAAGTTTATGGATAGAAATGTTTTAATGGCTAGAGTGGGGACCAAACCCAGATTCCTACATCTGAAGCTGTGAATGAAATGTTCCCTTCATATGTTGTGTAGGCGGGTGGCTTGCACTTTCTTTAGAAATGTGCCTGGTATCTTAAAAGTTAATCAGGGTACATTTTGGAATTTTTCAGAAACAGGTGTATGTGGCAAGATTTTAGGAAGTTAGTGAAGGTGCCTGTTAGAATAGAGTATGTCAGTAAGTGTACCTAACATGAGAATGATTTGATGAGGGAGCAAGGGGTTGGAAGGAATGGCACCTGGCAATGTAGTTTAAGTCTGAGTGTCAAGGGAAAAGACAATCAGGCACATGCATCAAAGCTATTTGCTATCACAAATGGTGCGAATCTCAAAAATCGTCCGCTTGCGATCGCAAACGTAGCTTTTGTGATGCCTGAAACAACTTGCCACTCACACTTTAAAAAATCGCAATTATTTGAGAGTTTTCAAATTGCGAATGCATTTAAGGAATTGCAATTTGTGATTCCTTAAATGCAATGCAAGAACCACTTGAGAATAGCGATTTCACTTATAGGGGTCGCAAATTACCATGAAGTTGAACTTCATGGTAATTTGTGAAAGCTTTGAAAAATGCACTTTTATGCATTTTTCAAAGTTTCAGGTTGCGCACACACATGCCCCTAGGGCATGTGTGTGCGCAACATATGTGCACAGATGAATTTCAGGGGTGCAACAGGGTGTCCTTTTGACACACTTGCACCCTGAAATTGCATGCGCAATTTACGAGGACCTATTGGTACACGCAAATTGCGCATGCAATTTCCCATTCATTCCTATGGACCTGTAGGCCCATAAGAATGAATGGGAAGCCATTCCTTATTTGCGACTCGCAATTTGCGAGTTGCAAATAAGGAATGTGTAGGAAACGCTATTTTTATAGCGATTCCTACATGCATAGGATTTTGCGAGTCCTTAATTGCGATTCCTTAATTATCGCAATTAAGGACTCGCAAAATCCTACCTTGATGCATGTGCCTGAATGAGACTTATGCTGGGTCTGAGAGGGTTGTTTTTCATGGCTTAGTGATTGATATCAGATGTTTCTCGTAATTTATCAGTTGAGTAGGGGAATGATTTGCACAGTGCCTTGCTCCCTTTTTAACTTTGGGATTTGGTGCTGATGTCGAGCTTGGATTTGGCTATCTTAATGTTGTAAAGTCTTGAGGGTAGGAGATATGTCTTGCCCCAGTGTTTTTCAAGTTTCCAGATGGATGTTTTTGTTTCCAATCAGCACTTGATTATACAGAGGAGAAGATGGTTCGGAGGGCTTGGGTTTAGACTGGTTCATGTAGGCTTCCTATGGGGTAGAGAAATGTATTTAGCAGGTTATTTTTTCTGGCTGTGTAAAGTTTCTGGGAGTACCATGAAAGAATATTGTAGCATGACAAAGGTGTTTTACATACGTTTTCTGACGGACGTGTTGTAGCATTGTAGTGATTGGGAAAGCGTGATGGGCAGTCTAGTCTAGAAGTCTAAGTCAGGTTGCTGCAGAGAACGTCATTGGAGAGCATTGGTGTGCCTACAGAAAAATGATGATGAAATTAACGAATGCTTATTTCATAACATTAGTGATGCCTTGCAGGTGGATGTCCCTAAGGTACTGTTGTTGTGTGTGGGTGTTGCTATTGGGAATGGTCATTTTGCTTGGAAGATTTTTGTTTTGCCAAATGGCCCTATTTGTTAAAATTATTTATTTATATGTTTTAAACTAAAACCATTGCAGAAATGGCTGTGTCTCCAGACATAAAACAATCAATAAAGTGGAATCAATTAGGTGCTGCATAAGAACAATTCAATCATACTGCAATTCATGCATGGCATATGTTGTAAGTGCAAAGACTAGCAGTAGCACATTTCAGCAGTGGCAACTCCATAGACTCACTAAAATGGAACATATGAGTTCGGGAAGTTGGGATGGCAGGGAACATCCTTTTCAACGCAACTTTTACCACGCAGTGCCTTTACGACGCAACTATTACAACGCATGTCATTACAACGCATAGCGCTGGGGGGCGCTCTAAGATAGGGAATAGATTTAATTTACTATCCAACACCTTCCCTACTGTCCACGGGGACAGGTGTTGGAATAGTAAATTAAACTATTCACTATCCAGCAACCCTTAACGCTATGCGTTGTAACAGCATGCGTTGTAAAAACTGCGATGTAAAGGCATGCGTGGTAAAACCATGCGTTGTGATGTCATACATCCGTCCAGGGCTTGCATTAACCGATAATCCAGCAGTGGACCCCCGGTGGTCCTGGGCCTGCTAGTTAGAGGTAGCATGGAGTAGTATATTTCCAATTGCTCCTGACAATGTGCCATATCTAACAACCAATCCCGCATGGTGGTCGCTCGTTCCCGGGCCCACGCGCAGGACACCCCGTATTTAGCAAGAACCAATGCTAAGCCAAGAAACCTTTCGTTATCGCCTGGCATCTCAGTTGGGCGATATAGACCCGACAGCCCTGGTGATGGGTGTAGATACACGTGTAAAATATCAGAGAATGTGGAGAAGACAGCAATTCAGTATGCCAAAATAGGGGGAAAAGCCAGGCTAAGTGCATGAAATTGCCCCGTGACATCAGTTTAGATGGACTGTAATATATCTGGTGAAGAAAACGAAAAAGCATAAGGCAAAGCTTGCCTTTGGTGGGAAAGGGAATGTGTCATACCACAGGAGCCCACCCACTCCTTGCCCAGATAGATTTACACAAAGCTGCCACCCATCCAACCCTGATCTGTTGAATAGGTGTGAGTGTTTGATTGGTTCAGATGCTCCGTCCATCACCACCCCCTTTTGTACCGCTTTGTTTGCCAGAAGTTGGCAGGGTATGCTCAGACGTGAGTCCTTTGCTCACTTTGCCACTTGATTAAAGCAAGCCTGGCTGAAGACGGCTGAAATGCCAGAAACCGGTCCTAGGAAGCTTGTTTCCGGTCCAGGGAAGGCATGGCTTGGCAGTTCGGGCTGGACTGTTCCCATGAGGCACAGGGTCAGACTGATTTGCATATGGACATGTCTGAACTGGGGTGGCAGAGTGGGCTAAAGAACGGTGATGGATTAAACCCAGATCTGTTGACTGGGTGTGAGTGTTCAATTGGCTCAGATGCTCCGTCCATCACCACCCCCTTTTGTCCCATCCAACCCTGGCATGTAGCGAACGCAATGGCATCTCACATTGCACAGAAGCATAATGATGAGATAGAAGGTGCAGTGAGGAGGAGTGTGAGGGCAGATCTACAAAGAAGTGCCGCAGCGCGGCACCGCAAGCCCTTTGACTGCGCCACGCTGCGGCACTTCCGAAGCACAGGGGTGCGACTTGTTTACAAGAATATGTGGCATTCCTGTGCACTCCCCTGCACTGGAGCACAAATTGCTGCCAAGCTCCGGCGCAGGCACCCTTGCACCATGGTGTAAGGATGCCTGCGCCATGGGGAGATTGTTTTTGTGCAGGAAGGGGTACTTTCCTGCACAAAAACAATCACTACAGGCATTTTCGTCTTTCAATACATGTTGTAGAATGCAGCACGCATTGAAAGAGGAAAAATGACGAGGAGAAATGAAAACATTTCTCCTCGTTGTGCCTCGCTACGCCGCCTCTAGGGTGGCGTAGTATTCAGACGCATCTCCAGATTTACCTTGGGAACCGTCACAGCAACACCCATGGATCGCCCCTTCAATGCAAAGTGCTGCGTGTGAAGGGGCCGTATTTACAAGGAGAGAAAAAGTCACGCAGGGTGGCTTTTCCACTCCTTGTAAATATGGAAGATCCCCCAGCGCCACCAGTACGTCACGAAAAGTGACATACTGGTGGCACAGGGGTCTTGTAAATCTTCCCCAGAGTGTTACATTCAGACGGTGCCGCTGGGATCTCTGGATAATAATCCTTGATTGAATGCAAAAGAAAGTGAACAGATCGAGCAAGTCTAGTAGAGTTAGGTTTTCCCAGCAGAGTTTAGGTCGCCCCCCTGCCCAGATATAGCACACCAAAAGGGTGCTCAGGGTAAGAAAAAACGACGTGGTGGAAGAATAAATATATCCATAAAAAGATAGAGTAGCCGCAGAAGATTTGTCATCAATGAAAGAGGCAATTTATTCCATCCATGGATTTGATCTTCAAACGCCGATATCACTACTCCATAATTCTCAAGCACGACTACCGGCTTGCTGGCACTAATTTGAATCCTCAGGTATTTAAGGGAGTCAGTCACCCAGCGCAATGACAGCGAGAGCAGGCGAATAATAATAGCCAGAGTAAGGGGGAAGATAGAAGACTTGGTCCTATTAATTGCTATACCAGACACTTCCCAGAACAGTGATAATATGTGTATAACTGAGTCCAGATTCACTCCTGGGCTATTCAAAAAGAGGTCAAATGTGTCCACATAAAATCTGGACAAATACATTACGAGAAAGCCAGGCCCCTATAGCCATGAAGTTGACGAATGGGCATGGCCAGCGGCTCAGTCACCAGAGCATAAAGCAAGGGCGGCAGAGAGCAACCTTGATGAGTGCCTCTGCCAATAGGGATGAGGTCCAACAGCAAAACATTGATTGACCATGGATAAAAAAGGCCACTCAAGGAGTGTCAAAAGCTTTAGTGGCGTCAAAGAAGACAGACACTTCTTCTCTTGTCTGGCCTCAGCTGGTGCAGAGTCCGAAAAGCATCCTGAGGGGTTGTACGGCATTACAACGCGGGCTTTACCCCGCATGCCATTACAACGCAGTTTTTACAACGCAAGTCGTTACAACGACTTGCGTTGAGGGGCGCTGGATAGTGGAATAGTTTAATTTTCTATTCCAACTCCAGCCTAGTTGAGAGTAGGGAAGGTGTTGGATCGAAAATTAAACTATTCCCTATCCTACAGCTACCTCCAGCGCAAGTCGTTGTAACGACTTGCGTTGTAATAGCAGCGTTGTAATAGCAGTGCGGGGTAATGCCTGCGTTGTTATGGATGTTTCCCAGATCAGCCTGTTAGCCAACACTTCAGCAAGTGTTTGGGTGTCAGTATTGATTAATAAGTGGGGGCTGTAGTAATCCGGATGATCCTGAGGTTTGTGTGGTTTTATAAGCGTTATTAGAATGCTTTCTCGTAAGTAAGGATGCAAAGCGCTAATTCATAACATCTCAAGCTCCTCCAGCTAAAAGGGAGCCAAGGTACACACACACCACTGTCAAATAAGTCCTCCCATCCAAAGACCGGTAAGGAGAAAGGCATGCACTGCAGGGGGATCAGGTCTGGCTGATGGCATAGTGTGCAGCTGAGTGAGGCCCAGGCTCCACAGTTTAAGACATCCCACAATGTTGAGCATTGGATATGCGAGGGCCGCTCACCTCACCTTCAGGTTTAGTTATTCATATAGGGGACGATCAGAGCTGGTCCTCGCAATCGCAAAGCAGAGTTGGTAAGATGCCAGAAAGGGGCAGCAGAGGGGAGGCCATTCAGAAGTGACTGCATGGTGAAGTCCAGGGCTCCTGCTCCCAGCGCCACGCAGAACCCGCAATTCTGGTGCCGAAAAGGAGTGGCTCAAAGGTTGCGCACACACCCCAGGTGCTGTCACTTCCCAGGATATGCGGGTACACGCCAGGGCTGCACACCAGCTCCAATAAGGACCTAGGAGCCAACACCAGCCAGCCAGATGGAGTGTAGGCCAGGGCCAGCTGAAATGCCACTGAGCACTCCATGCCAAACAGCTGGCCGTGCTGCCCCACAGGTCACAGACCAAGCAGGTCGCCCCCGCGCTCCCTCCAGGTCACAGGCAGGGAGGGGTGCTGTTGTTCAGCCCCCCCAGGACAGTGCAGGTAGAGAGCCCCAGGGGCCACCCCTGGACGGCCTGCTCTCCGCAGGTCCCCCACTGAGGTTGGTCCAGTCGAGCAGCCTCACCTCTCACGCCAGCTCAGTTCCTCAGCCGCTGCACCACTAATCACCACAGAATTGTCGTCCTCGGCGGGTGGAGGAGGGGTACAAAGTTACATGAAGGACACAGGCACAGTTAGGGTGACCAACCGTCCGTAAATTTCACGGACAGTCCGTAATTTCGGCCGTCTGTCCGTTGTCCATGAAGGATTCTTTAACGGACGCCATTTGTCCGTCATTTTAACAGGGCACCGGTTGCCCCACCCTAAAGCCGGCACAGCTTGCACCCACCTCCCTTCTTCACTCCGATGCTGCACCAAAGCTCCTCAGATACTCAGCAGCATTGGAGAGGCACAGCGGGATGGCAACCCTCCCACCTCCAGCCCTTGATGACCTGTTAAGAGGTGCTTCGAAGGTGACTGAGAGGGAGGGGCTGCAGGTTCAGGAGCAGCGACATCTATTCACATGCAAACAGCCCTGAATGCATCATGTCTGTGCTATTTAGAGGGGGGCTCACACATTCCATTTCTGCCCAGGGCCCCAACATCCTAGACTCGGCCAGATTACACCCCTGATTACACCTAGGCAGCATGTGCTTCTCTTCACCGAGCTTAATTACTGTCACTAAATTGTAAGCAAACCTCGGTTCTTCAAACATGCAGTCTATAATGTAATACAATAAAGAAATGTCACAATCGCACCCACACTGATTAACAAAGTATGGAGGACAATCAGTTCAATCAGTTCTCTTAGAGTATCTCCTGTAAGTACTGTACATCACAGTGGGGGATAGCATTTTGGACAGAGAGCCTGTCTTCTCGTTGTCTTGTGCAGGAGGGGGCGAGGTGCCCAAGATGATACTAGAATACTGCATGCCCACCCCTGTGCCCACCCTGGTGGATCCTGTTCCCTCTCCTGTGATGGCTCCTGCCCTCCCCTCAGTGATGGCTCCTGTCCCCCCCATGTGGTGGCTCCAGTCCACCCCCCGCCTGTGATGGCTCCTGTCCCCCCCATGTGGTGGCTCCAGTCCACCCCCCACCTGTGATGGTTCCTGTCCCCCCATGTTGTGGCTCCAGTCCACCCCCGCCTGTGATGGCTCTTGTCCCCCCCTGTGGTGGATATTGTCTCCGCCCTGGGTGGCCTCTGTCCCAGTCCTGGAACGGCCCCTGCAGCGAGGGTGAAGTTCTTGATGGGCCTCTTCTCAAAAGGGCTCAGCTCAAAATTAATATGGAAAAGTGGGCGAGTAAGTAAGTGAAGGGGTGGGTGAATGGCTGGATGAATTAGTGAAAGGGTGAATGGATGAATGAAAGATTGAATAAATGGATGAGAGAGGATGGATGGATTGTTGAGTGAGGGGAAGGATGGAGAGAAAATGTAAATAGCTGGTTGTATGGGTGGAAGGGTAGCTGGATGATGGATGAGGGGAAGGATGATGGATGAGGGGATGGATGGATGGATGAGGGGATGGATGGATGGATGAGGGGATGGATGGATGAGGGGGAGGAAGGATGGATGGATGAGGGGAAGGATGGATGGATGAGGGGAAGGATGGATGGATGAGGGGATGGATGGATGAGGGGATGGATGGATGAGGGGATGGATGGAGGGGAAGGATGGATGGATGAGGGGAAGGATGGATGGATGAGGGGAAGGATACATGGATGGGATGGATGGGTGAGGGGAAGGATGGATGATGGATGAAAGGAAGGATGGATGAGGGGAAGGATGGATGGATGAGGGGATGGGTGGATGGATGAGGGGATGGATGGATGGATGAGGGGGATGGATGGAGGGGAAGGATGGATGGATAGGTGGGTGAAATGATGGATGGATGGATGGATGACGAGGGGAAGGATGGATAATGAGGGGAAGGATGGATGGATGATGAGGGGAAGGATGGATGGATGGATGGATGGATGATGGGGTGGGTGAAAGGATGGACGATGAGGGGAAGGGTGGATGGATGGATGATGAGGGGAAGGGTGGGTGGATGGATGATGAGGGATGGGTGAAAGGATGGATGGATGGATGGATGGATGATGAGGGAATGGATGGATGATGAGGGGGTGGGTCAAATGATGGATGGATGATGAGGGGAAGAATGGATGGATGATGAGGGGGAGGATGGATGGATGGATGATGAGTGGGTGGGTAGAAGGATGGATGGATGGATGATGAGGGAAAAGGATGGATGGATTATGAGGGAAAAGGATGGATGGATGATGAGGGGATGGATGGATGATGAGGGGAAGGACGGATGGATGGATGGATGATGGGTGGGTGAAAGGATGGATGGATGATGGGTGGGTGAAAGGATGGATGGATGGATGAGTGGGTGGGTGGATGGGTGAAAGGATGGATCAGTGGATTGGATGGTGGGTGGGTGAAAGGATGGATGAGTGGGTGGGTGGATGGTGGGTGGGTGGATGGTTGGGTGGATGATGGGTGGGTGGGTGGATGAGTGAAATGATGGATGGATTGATGGATTGATAAGTGCAAGGGCGAATGAATGGATGTATGAGTGAAAGGGTGGATGTAAGGATGGATGAGTGAGTGAAAGGGAGGGTAGATGGACAAAAGGATGAATAGATATGTGAAGGAGTGAAATGATAGATGGATGAGTGATAGGGTCAATGGATGGATTCATGAGTGGATGAGTAGATGGATGGGTGGGTGGATGGATGGATGGAGGGAAGGATGGCTAAGTGAAAGGGTCGATGGAGAGAGAAAGGGAGGATGGATGATGACTAAAAGAGTGGATGGGTGGAAGGATTAGTAAGTGAAAGGATGGCTGGATTGGTGAAAGGGTAAATGGCTGAATGGATGAGTGAATGGATGGATGGGATGAGGGTGGATGGATAAGTGTACAGATGGATAGGGTGAAAGGGTGGGTGGATGGATGGATGGATAATGGAGAGTGAAAGGATGGATGAGGGGATGGATGAAGGGATGGATGAGTGAAATGATAGATGGAAGGATACATGATGGATAGGTTTGCAAATGGTTGAATATGATTGGAAATGGCTGGGCTTACTTATATACTATTGCGCGACCTCTGATGTGTCTGTAAAACGTACCTATTGTCCTGAAGATTTGTCCTGAATTTTGACCTCCTGTCCTGAATTTGTGTCCTGAATTTTGACCCTTTGTCCTGAATTTTTACACTCACCGTCCTGAATTTGCACCAATGCCAGTTGGTCACCCTAACAGGCACCCCGACTGAAACCCTCTTGAGGGCAGATTATAGGTGGCAGGCAAGAAGGCTACAGCCCACGAGGGCCCACCTCCAGGCCCGCTGGAGCTGCCTCAGCAGCTAAACATTTATAATTTGGGGAGCGGGATGCCATTACCTGTCCCCCCCCAGTGGCCATACATAAAGCAATCCGGTAATCCGGCTAATGGCACAATGGATGTGTGCAGATGATGTGGGCCCGGGAGTGGTGCTCCCATTTCAGGCAGCCAACCTGGTCAGCTGCAGACCACGCCCCTAAGGTGTCTTTATACATGATATAAAAAGAGGGGTCGAGTGAGGGGCTGTAAGGGATCAGAATGATAGGATGGATGGGAAACTATGGTTGTGAGTGGTTATAAGGTTGTTTGAATGATTGTAACCTGATTTGTGGATCTTCTTACTGCAAGCAACTAAAGAGCTAATCAAGACATGCTCATTCAAGATGAGGGAAGAGATGGGTGTGGGATAACTTTCTGTGATGAAAAGTATGGCAAGGTTGTTGGGTTTGAGGACTGCAATGGACAATAAATATCTGCAAGTGGAGGGGGATTTGTTCAACCTATAGGAGAGAATGCGGGTGTGAGATTCTGAGAGGTGGAGGAATGGCATGGAATGGTGTGAAGTAGGTGTTTTGTCAGAAGCTAGTTTTATTGAGTCGGGGCTTGAGTTTGCTTATGTGTCTGTATGAACAAACAAAAAGGAAGATCACAGCGAATGAATTACGTGGGCAATGAGAACAATCCAGAACGTTGCTCCTTTCAGATTATACCAGAGCCAAGCATAGGATGAAATGCTCAATCTCCCCCTGATATGGCCCAGGATTGCACACCTAGTGCCTCATTGCTAGGTCAGAGACAGTCATGGAAGCCAACTGAGGCAGGAGGTAGAATGGGCTGCAAGAACAATATTGACGGGGCAGTAAGCAAACAAAATGGTGGCAAACCCTCCCAATATGCAAACTGACAAATACATAGTACCTGAAAAGGACCAAGAGTACTAGTGACTGTTTTTAATGAATAATTTTAAAATAAAAGTTTTGTTATTTGATTAATTGTTGTTGGTTTTGTTTTTGTTTCTTCTAGCATTTTCTAAACACTTTGCCGATGTGGTTTTCCTCCTTGATTCTTCTGTGAACATGGGTGCAATAACTTTTCAGCAGATGAAGGAGTTTCTCTCCAGCATTGTCGAAAAATTAGATGTAGGGACCAAGAAATATCAGATTGGCCTGGCTCAGTACAGCGGGGCACCCCAAACCGAGTTTCTTCTGAATACCTACCCATCCAGGGAAGAGGTGCTAGACCATATTCGGAGGAGATTGTCCTTCAAAGGAGGTCCCCTACAAACTGGTAGTGCGCTGCGTTATACACGTTCCACCTTTTTTACTGAAGAAGGGGGAAGTCGAATTAACCAAGGTGTTCCTCAGTACGCTGTGCTCCTCACAGCCGGGAAGTCGAAGGATGATGTTCTAAGCTCTGCCAAAGAATTGAGATCTTCGGGAGTCACGGTTGTATCTGTTGGTGTCAAGGAGTCTGATCTGGAACAACTGGCAAGCATAGCTACCCCGCCACTTGCCTTCCAGCTAAATGATATGCAGCAACTCAGTGAACTACCCCAAGAAATTCTGGACATCCTACAATCCCAAATTGAGCAGAAGTTTGACGTTATCGCAAGGGCATTGACTCCGGCTCTAAGGTCCCCAGCAGGTGAGTGATTGACTGAGGGGGTAAGAGGCAAAAATAAATTGGTAATTGTTTCTAAATATTATCCATTGTTCTATTATTATTGCTATAGAAATATTTATCCATGTTTAACTAAAAACATATCAATTGTTCATTATTTTTCAAAATGTTAGTAAAAACTACTTTAGGTGGAATTAGCATGTATCTTACACAAGTCAATATGCCAAATAATGCCCTTTCTCTTTCTCCTGCTGACACTTAAAACATATTCCAAGCACTCACCACATCTGCCTCAAATCCTAGTTAATACAACTAGGGTTGTTCTATACAGAGTGCCCACGGGACGCATGTGCTTGAGCACCTGCTTTTGATAACCAGAGGATAGTTTGGAGTTTGGAATTACAGGAAGGGATGCCCACCCTTTTGTTGCTGAATATGCTTCAGCTCAATTTCAAGAGGCCTTTCCCTCATTTGCATAGGTGTGCCCCTATGGAAATGTATGGATCCGTTGCCGTCGTGCTATGTTACAGGCACATGTGCAGAGCAATGAGACCATCAGCAAACAAACTGATCTATGCCACATACAAGGTAACACACTGTTAGTGGGCCTCCCAATGACACCGATTGGGTGGTAACGGATACCAGCTTACCCTTTAAAAGTGAGGTCGGGTGGCCACCTACACACTGACATGTGGATCGGCAATTTCAAACAGCCAATCATGCATGCAGTATACACAGCACATTTGCTGTGAATAGAGGGCGCACTGTCTCAGTCTGCACTCACAAAAACACTGTTAAGGGTGTGCAGTGTTACTTATCTGTAATGTGGTCCCTGCTGTCTAAGGAATTTTAGTTCCTCAGTTTGCTTTGCAACCACTCCAGAACTGATCACCCCAGAGTGGGAAACATCCTTTACAACGCAACGTTTACCACGCAGTGCCTTTACGACGCAACTTTTACGACGCAAACCATTACAACGCATTGCGCTGGGGGGCGCTCTAGGATAGGGAATACGTTTAATTTACTATCCAACACCTTCCCTAGTGTCCACGGGGACTGGAGTTGGAATAGTAAATTAAACTATTCACAATCCAGTACCCCAAAGCGCTATGCGTTGTAAAGGTTTGCGTTGTAAAAACCGCGTTGTAAAGGCATGCGTGGTAAAAGCATGCGTTGTAATGTCATACATCCCCCCAGAGTTCAAGGTGTTCTATGAGAATCTGATCATGCTCAACATCTATTACTGTCGATGCAGACTTTATACTACAGCAGTTAGTTGTCAGCCAAGGGCTTCAATTCTTGTAGAGCTCATAGGGCACAGGACCTTCCTCCAGATAGTCCCCTTAACTGTTTAAAACTCAATTTCAGTTTTCTCACCACTGCTACATCTATGTTTAGTAAGTGGAAAGCTGACATAGTAAAAGTAAAATATTTTTTTTTTAAAAGTGTTGACCAACTTTGCAACAGAGCAGGAATTGATCTGTGCTCCTGATCACATGGCCAAGGAAAAACCACCTCTGATTAACCTTTTCGACATTGTAGAGATACAAGGAAAGGATACAAAATAACTGAAAGGGACCATTATCTTTCTCAGCACCATTCTTTACAGAGTGTAATCACATGCAGCTCTAAATAAAGGGATCCAAGAGCGTTCAGCAAGATGCCGACAGATAACGCAGTGCAAATACAATTTAAGCCTTGGAAGACATTTTAGGCAAAGTTATATGTCAAAAAGGGACTCCTACTCTGGCCACCAAAATAGCTGCCTCGAAGTGCACCCTGAGAACCCATAGATGAAGATCCAAAACTGTAATCAAAACTCTTAAAATCATGTGATGATGTGTGTCACCACCATAAATGTTGTCACCGCCATGACTGTCGTCATAGCATAACATTTAGCCTGTTTGGTCCAAGAATTAACATTTTAAAGACAAACCTGCTATGTTAGAGCTTGAAATTCCATAACCATTTTAAACTATTTGTGAAACACTTTACCACCACGATGCACAGTTTTTAGGGTGCTTAATGGATGCAGATATACCTATAATACATATGTACAGACTATATGGATATGTGTAAATTCAGGGGAGTAATTAAAGCTGCAGAAAGCCCTAAACAGATGAACAAGTTAGAGAAGATATTGAGTACTTTACAGTGTATAGTGGATTTCAGATTTATAAAATCCTATGAAGTAGTCAATTGTTCTGTGCCCTCCAAGTAAAAACCAGAACCCTAAGTTGACTTTATTGTACACGCTGGCCTTGAGCCCCCATGTCTGAAACTAACCAGGATAGAAATAGACTTAGGGCCTGATTAAAAGTTGTTCAGATAATTCTGATGTCCATTGCAATCTCCTTTTTGAGTTGTTCAAACTTTATAACATCCGGCAATTATCTGGTGCAATATCGTCCCCTACTCCCTCCATTAACATTTGGCAGTGCTTGGCCAGGATGGTGGGACAAGAGGTGATAATTAATGGCACATGCAGAATTTGATGCACGTAGTTAAAAATTTCATAGTTACTTCCCCATTACTAAGGACTCAGAATAAGTTATACTTATCAAAACAATTAGATTCCAAACCCGACGGTGTAATATTTTAATGGGTGAAATAAACACTGCATGGCCTTCTGTGATACTTGTAACCAGGCCTATGCACTGTAGATCTAAAGCAATCAAAACTTGTAGCCAACGGGCTATCACATAGATGTGATCTAACCCTAGCAAGTCAAACGTCAGTTAAGGTGGGAAGTTAGGTGTACTTTCATCAAAATACCAATTTAATTTTTATTCAATGGGATTTTTTCAAACTTAAGCCACTCTGCAGCACTCAAGGGACATGTTCCTATAAGGTTGTTTAAAGAGCTAAGAGACCAGCCAGATTTTTTAGCAATATGTTTTGGTCCTGTGGCCTGTACAGATGAGGAGGGGAAGAAACTCCACATTGATTACCTTTGTAAGGGATGCTTGGTCCATGGATAAGGAGGTGAAAGAAGCGGCTGCCTTGGAAAAGACTAGTGGGCCTGCCGAAAGAACTGTTCCAAACACTCGAAGAATAATTCATATCTATATGATAATTGTTGCTAAGGAATTTACATCAATAACTAATGGGATTATCATATCTTAATAAAGATACTCCTTTCTCTAATTATAATGAATCATGGCATCTAACCAATAAGAGATCTCATGTAAATTTAGACATGCAGGGCCTGGCTTTTTTCTAAAAGATCTATTTGTAAAGTGCAGACACTTGCTCCAAAGTGTCACTAAGCACCTATTTGTAGTCAAAGAGCTGCTGCTGACTGCAGTAGCAATCCAAAGCCCGGTAGTACTTGGTACTAGAGGTGTTGGACTGACAAAATAAATTGTCAATACAGTCAAACAGGGGAAGCCTTTATCTTAAATACAATGTATGCATCTGAATTCAAACTTTTCTTCTACAGAAAATATATAGTCAAAAGTTCACTTCTCTACTATTCATCCTGTTGTGAAGGAAAATATTAACCTGCACTCCTGGTTAGTCTTCTGGAGAACCCAATGGCTGCGGCATTAACTAACACCGGACTACGACACGATGATAACAAAACTGACATTAACTGCAGGAATCCAATATTTCCAAGCACATTTTAATACTCCCCTTACAACCCTAAAGTGCAGTACAAATGTATTCCTAAAATATTTGCCAACCATTTTGATAGTCAAGAGCATTTCAGTTTTTGCAAAAATTCAAATGTAAGATACAACTCAACTTAAGTTAGAAACTCAGTCACATATGCATTTGCCGCAGACATTACTGTTGTAAAAAATGCTCAGTGAATTAAGTGCTTTCTGCAGATCTCTGTGTGACCTAAATCTGTGAGAGCTAACGTAGCCTTAAAAATTTCAGACCTTTTTAGATTTAGTACCCTTGTGCTGGGTAATAATACACATTTTTATTTACAGGGCTATAAACATGCACATCTATGTTTACAAAGACAGTATAACAAACTAAATTGAGTGCCATTGTCCTGGATAATAATAGATGTTTTTATAGAGCTATAAAAAGGGAAATCTATGTTTACAAAGACAATATAAAAATAAACCGAATATGATTGTGCTAGATAATAGTACACCTTTATTATTTACAGAGCTCTTGTTGTTATTATTATAATTGATATTTCCCCAATCTTATTATTAAGTCCCTTAATACATTTTTAAACAAGGGTAATTGTGGTTGGCAAGAGAAGAATTATTATCAAAGAAGATTAGCATTCCATGCTTTAACCATCTAAAAATCCAGCTTGTTGGAGAAATAATCATAACTTGATCAATTAGCTTAATATCTGAGATGACTCACAACCTGGAAGAGCTCAACTACTTCAGAACTATGGTCATCTCCACCAAGTATCATCCAATCATAGCTGGCTGCGTGCAAGGCAATGTTCAAAGCATGGGCCTTCAGCACTGTGATTGTTCCAAGGCCAGACTGCTTATCAGTTGGGTATCTAATGTCTATATATCAGGTCTGGATATTCAGAATCTGCATATCAAATTTATTTACATGCAGCAAATCTTAATGGGAAACATTTACATCCAGGGCCAGTGTAGGTCCACTTGTAGGAGATCCATGCAAAGTTTTCAGGATATCCACATAAGATACATTTATATACAGTGAATCAAAACTGAACTCTTTAACACAGCCTGTGACTATCCTCATGATCCCACATGGATTCTGTCCTCGAAATTCAACATCAGCTCCCCAGTTTGGAAAACGGCCTTTACACCGTTGTCTTTAGCATGCAGCCTTTACCACACATGCCTTACCACGCAGGTACATTTTTTTCCCTTTACCACATGCGCCTTTATCACTCATGATTAAGAAAAAAAAGTATTATATGTATATATATATATATATATACATATATATATATATATATATATATATTATATATATATATATATATATATATATATATATATATATATATATATATATATATATATATATATATATATATATATATATATATATATATATATATATATCTGGATATCTCCGAACCTCTCTGTAGTGCCCAGCCGGAACACAACCAAAGGACGAAATACAGACTCCAAAGTATTGTGGAAAATGCAGGTCTTTATTTCAGGTTTGTCAGACGCGTTTCGAATACCCTTGTATTCTTTCTCAATTATATATATATACACACACTCATAGGAATTTTACTTGCCTTATAATACTTACAATGTGTGATAAAGATGCATGTCGCAGGCATGAGTAGAAAAGGCATCTGCTTTGCAAAGTCATATGTGGTAAAAGCATCCATTGTATTGACACTGACATACTATGTATTAATAGCTGGTAAATTGAATAACATGTTTGTTAAGCAAAAATGCTATGTAGCATGTTTGAGAGCCGTGAAGTGAGGAAAAGGTTGACAAATTGGAAAACCTATTTTGAGGGACGGTTTTTAATAGAAGGCAAGATCTGACCTAAATGTCTTAAAATAACTTGTGCTGCTTTCAAATCTATTAATAAAGCACAAGCAAAATTTAGAAGTAAATGTAAATGTGGGTGTACTTGTAAAGCGCACTGCGACTCCATGGAGTATCCTGGCGCTGAAGACTGCTGGGGAACCCGTCCTGGTTTTCCCTGTGAGATGGTCCCTTTCTGGGTATCTCCAAGGTGAAACCAGGCATCCCCGGCGTCTGTGGGGGGCCGTTGTAGAGATGAGGCAAGCTTAATGCCCAGAGTTGCCGAGTGTGTTCCCTGGTTAGAGTAGGCACCGAGGCGAGAATTATCGAGTCTGTTTTGACCCTGGTCAACTACCCTGCCGCGTCGGGAATTGAACCCTGGTCCCGGGCTGTTCTCTGCTTACGGGTCTGCCGCCTCTAACCAGTGAGCCACACCACTCCACTAGAAGTGTTTAGCAAAGATCTATATAGACCTCTGTTTGGCAATCTGAGTGCGGACAACACCAATGACTGGACCCCAGATTAAGGTACAACATGATGCAAAAATGAACTGAAATGTAATTTTAGCACTGGAGGTAGGTTATAGGTCCACCTGATAGTGTGTAGTTGATTGTGGGCATCTTGAGATCATCGGGAAGAGGCAGAACAGATGAGGTCATAATTTCAAGCCAAAAGGATTGTGCTCCCATATTTCGAGCATGAGTGTTGAGCTCTTCAGGGCTGGGGTTGTACATTACACATCATTTAATATCTAGCTAGCATGTGAGGGTTCTCAAAAATCTAACCACAAAGTACTCTAATCAGAGATTTTCTAAACTATGCCTTCTACTGGGTCATGAACAGAAATGTAATCACTAGTGTCAGAAATGCTTTGCAAACCTTTCCACAAACATGGAATAAAGAACTATGGACTAGATGTCTGTAACATGTTTGCATTCACAAAAGTTCCAGATTCGCAGAATCGGGCCATTTGCGAACGCAAAACTGCCTTTTCTGATGTACACAGCCCGAATTGCAATTTGGTAAACTAAACACCAATTCACATTGGTATGTATGAATAGTTTGCGACCAAAATATGGTTGCAAAACATTCGCACCTTACCGCCAACTCAAAGTTGGCGGTAACCCATTCCCAAATGGCAATGGGTCCCCAAGAGAGCTCTTCTCCTTTGAGAATGGTTGAATACATTTTTTTAAGAGCACGCACTGGTCCAAGGCACCACTGCCTGCTCTTAATAAATGAAATTTAAACATTTCATTTTTTCTGTTTAAACACAACCCGTTTTGCTCTAAGGAAAACGGGTTGTGTTTACATAAAAATTTTAATGATATACTCCTAATCCTTGCATACCTCAGGCAGTGGGAGCAGAGTTTAGGAATCCTGGGTACAAAGATTGTGTTCCCACATCCATTCGTCAGGTTAGTGAGATCAGACAATCTCACTCACCCTTTGGGGCTTGTTATTATACCTGCCTGAGGTTCCCAAATCCTGTGCCGCTTTCATTACATAGGGATCTTAGATAGATGTCTCCTGCTTGCACCGCTTATCAACTCACATGGCAAGTGCCAAAGAAGAACATGTTCAAGAATTTTTTTGAAGTAGCAATGCATGAGCTTTATATAGTGTTCCTCTATAAATTATATTGGATTTATTATCTGGCAATGCCTTGTTAGTGGTTGATCTTCCCATATAAACCTAGATACCCTTTGATATAAGTAGTTTAATTCTACAATATTGTTTCCCCTTTTTTGTCTTGATTATGTCTAGTTTGTGGCAGTGCTTCCGTAGCGGACATAGTCTTCCTTATCGATGAGTCGACCAGCATTGGAACACAGAACTTTCAACTCACCAAGTACTTCTTATCTACAGTCATCAACGCGCTGGACTTAGGTTTAAATAATGTCAGAATAGGTCTAGTGCTTTACAGTGATGAGCCAAGATTGGAGTTTAGTCTTGATGCCTTCAGCGATAAGTTTGAAATGTTGGATTACATTACAAAGTTACCCTATCGAGGGGGCAACTCTCGAACAGGAGCAGCCATTGATTTCCTGAGAAAGAAGGTGTTTATTGAGGAGAAAGGGAGCCGGAAAAACCTCGGAGTACAGCAGGTCGCTGTTGTGATGACCAGTGGCCAATCTATGGACAACTTCACCAAGCCTGCTTCAAAGCTCCGGAAGGCCGGAGTGGAAGTCTTTGCTGTGGGGTTTCAGAATGCCACAAAGCGGGAGCTTGCCACCATTGCATCATACCCACCAAGGAAACATGTCACGACCGCACAATCCTTCCTGCAGCTGCCAAACCTCGAATGGAGACTGAAGAAAGGTCTGTGCAATCACATTGTGTCTACAGCATTCCGGGCCCCTACAGTTCAACGCACCCTACGGGAAGGTAAGAGGCATGCAGTGGATAATGCCAGGGATTTTATCACACATGTGTTACCACCAAAAACTGATATAGTGCTGTTTACATTACAATGCACAATTTTTTAGGCAACCTACTTCAGAAACAATCTACACCTGTTACACAAATAGTGACAAAACAGATATGTACAAGTAAATGGATTAGAGAAAACGTAAAGATATTGCCACTTTTTAAACTTTTTTATTTGATTTATATATATGGTATTATAAATGTGTATGGATTAGATATTGTGTTGTATTACACAATTTTTTTTATAATAGGAGTTTTTTTAACAATTAATCATTAAAGACAGAATCTATTCTGTACATGTTTTCTCTTCTCTTTTTGTTTCTCCTTACATTGCCTTTTTGAAATTGCATTGTCTATATATACTGCCTGAATTATTCTGATTGCCTAGGAGTGGTTTTTTCACATAAGTAAATGGATTAGAAATGGCTGTGTCTGCAATGGCACTGGTCATTGAAGACAATACATAAACAATTCAGTCTTACATGCAATGTTGTTTTGAAGGTCATGTCTGCCAACCTTAGGAGTACATTAATGTGTAGGTCCTAGTGGAAGTAGGTAATTTAAGAAAGAATCTCACTGCAGATGATCTTGCATGCAGTACTGCTGTAAGGCTGCTAAATAGTAACATTTCACCATATAGGGAACAAATCTGTGCAGAGAGAAAACATCTAAACACTCAAACATTCATGTAAGCCCAATAACATATGCCCTGACTAGGGGTGATATTTGTCAACACCCTATTAATGTGCACAATCCAAAAAGAATGCTTTTTTTCAGAGTGATAAGTTAATTAAAGATATGCAAATTTCCATTTACAAGAGAGAAATGAAGAGCAATTGTGTGTACAACTTTTTTTTCTTTAGTATGTCATGCTCCAGACCATGGGCCCGATTCACAAAGGTAAACTTAGATGATTTGTCTAAACTTAGACCAAACGTCTAAGTTTACGACTTTGGGAATTTACAAATGCCATTTACGAGTACTAGTTTTATGTCTACACTTGGGCGGAGATCCGACCCGAGTGCGGACATTAAGATACTACTTGTAAATGACTTTGTGAATTCACAAAGTCCTAAGCTTAGATGTTTGGTCGACGTTTAGACCAAATGTCTAAGTTTATCTTTGTGAATAGCGCCTCATGTTGGCAACTTCAGTTTTCTATGTGCAAGAAATAAAAATGAGGACACATGTTTTATTCTTGTACATTGGAAAAAGTGTAGGAATGAAAGGCAACATTGCAGCATTTGATTCAATGACTGCGGCCAGTGTTTGTAACAAATTGAGTTCTCTTAACATAATTCACAATTTTTTCTATAATCTCCTTAGGTTGTGTGAACACAGAAGAAGCAGATATCTATTTTCTAGTTGATGGATCCGGGAGCATTTATCCCGATGATTTTCAGGATATGAAGACCTTCATGAAAGAGTTGATCGGCATGTTTCAAGTCGGAGCTAGCCAAGTGCGCTTTGGCGTGGTCCAGTACTCTGATGATCCACAGATAGAATTCACAATCAGCGAGTACACTAGCCAGAAAAGCTTAAAAAAGGCATTGCAGTCCATTAACCAGCTGGGTGGGGGTACCAGCACCGGAGCGGCCCTGAAGTCCATGAAGAGCCTTTTCATTAAAGCTGCTGATGACCGGCCCCATAAAGTGCCACAGTCCCTGGTGGTCATCACAGATGGAGAATCTCAAGACCGGGTGACAGAAGCTGCAGCGGAGCTGAGAGATGATGGCATCACAATTTACGCCATTGGAGTTAAGAATGCAGTTGAGGAGCAGTTGAGAGATATTTCTGGGTCAGATGATAAGACGTTCTTTGTGAACAATTTTGATTCCCTCAATTTGATCAAGCATGAGTTGGTGCGGGAGATCTGTTCTCCAGAAGGTAAGTGTACTTCGGTTTTGACAATTCATCTATAACACATGAATACAGCTACCGTTATAGCCATGCTTCTAGCAGCATTCAATGAAACTTGTTTGAGCTTTGTGTTCTTAGAAAGATTAGCACACCATTAATTTATTGTTATATTTGATCCCCCAAAAATTAAAACTTTGAAAGTTTTCATAAATCTTATTTGTGTCAGTTTACGTTGAAAAAAACATTTGATCATTTCTCAGTTGGGAAACATCAGCCTTAAGACTCATTATTAATGTCTCTGTCATAGACAACAATGTGAAGGACTAATCCTAAACAATTTGACAACATATTGCGGGTTGATGTTGTGAGTGTCACTGCTCTCAAGATGGTCTGTGGCAGCAATTTTAGAAAAGGAAGCAGGACAATTCTTCTCAGGAACGGGAGGCTACAGTGCAGGTGGTCTTTGAAGGTGAATGAGTTGTATTTAACTAGACAATGGAAGGTCAAAGTGGTTGAGAAGCCTGGAATGGTAAGAGAGTTCCAGAAGTGGCAGGAGGGCATGGTTCTAGTTTAAAATATCTTGGAAGTCTCAATTGTCTGTAGAAAAAGTTCTGTTGCAGAATAGGGAAGATGTATCAGACCACTGCAGGGAAGAAGTGTTTTTAAGTTAGCCTTAGAGCCTGACCTAGCGGGCTCTTCCAGCCATTGAAGGCCGCTCCATCTTTAAAGGCCCAAGCCGAAGTCAAGCTCTTTGTGAGCTTCGAGTAAGCCAGAACTGCCCATTTCTATTTGGGCATTCATCATTCATTAAATCAGTGTTTCATATACCAGAATATTGACATGGTGGTAAAGTTGCAAAGTGAGCCATGGAAAGCATGTTGTGAGGTAGCGCATATCCACCCAAAGGCAAAGACTTTCAAGTAGCGAAAGACGAAGAAAGCAGAAGAATAACCTTGGAAAGCAATCCTGGTCTCTGATTCTCTCTCAAATGGGATCCTCCATGGGGTATGAGTGCATATGTAGTGTCAGGGGATAGATGTAAAAGGGAAACAGCCAAATGACCAACATGTGCAACTTACAGCTGCCTTCGATACCCTGTCCCCTGTGAGGCTAGTAGAGCGACTCAGGGAGATAGGGATTGAGGGCTCAGCGTTGGAGCTTCTTTCTTCCTTTCTTAATGATCGGACTCAGATGGTGAATCTTGGGCCTTTTTTCTCTGCTCCCAAGACCATGGTATGTGGCGTGCCTCAGGGCTCTTCCTTGAGCCCGACGCTTTTTAACATTTATGTAGCCCCGCTCACCAAACTTGTGAGATCGTTTGGTTTGGAGGTACTATCTTACGCAGATGATACGCACATTATGGTATCAATTACTCATAACATCATAGATGCGTCTTCCAACTTTAGGCTCTGCATGGAAGCAGTTGCATCCTGGATGACTTAAGCTTCCTTAAACTAAACGGGAAGAAGATTGAGGTGTTGATTTTTGGCAGTAGTCCTGATATCTGGTCCGGCGATTGGTGGCCTGACTCGTTGGGTGCTTGTCCTTGCCCCATCCTAGTTGGAAAGAATCTTGGCATCATGGTGGACAATTCTCTCACCAGGAGTCGACAGGTGAGCAGGACAGTCTCCACCTGTTTTGGGATCATTAGAACTTTAAAGAAAATGTCATCTTATCTTTCATTGGATTCCCGTAAACAGGCTGTGGCCACACTTGTGACATCCAGATTGAATTATTGTAATGCCCTCTATCTGGGCATTAACAGAGGTCTGATTCAGCGGCTGCAACTGGTTCAGAATACAGGTGCCAGGTTTGTGTTAAACCTACCTAAGTTTCATTCCATCTCCTCCTCCCTTGTGACGTTGCATTGGCTGCCCATCAACCATAGGATTTGTTTTAAAAACTTATGTCTAGTTCATAAGGCTCTTTTTGGATCTGGTCCAGAGGGTATAAAGACCCTCTTACATCATTATACTCCCTCTAGGTCAGCAGATAAGAACCTGCTCATAGTGCCAAGGTTCAGCAAGGTCAGATGGGGAGGCCGAGCTTTTTCTGTGGTTGGCCCCAAACTCTGGAACTCCCTTCCCTGGGATCTGACCTGTCTTTCTTCTCATTTACTCTTTCGTAGGGCCCTGAAGACGTGGCTCTTCACTCAGTTTGCAGTATAACTTTCTCTGTTTCCATCTCACATAGTCGGCTTTAGCGCCTTGATGCCCTTGGGCTAAGTTTGCGCTCTATAAGACCCAATTTCATTCATTCATTCATTCAACTAGAATGAATTAGTGCAGTCTAGTAATCCAAGATAGAAAATGATCACAGAAGTAGATAACTAACCTATGCTTCGGATTGCGGGGTCTAGGCTGCACCCTTAGGCTTACGGTTCAGGATGATGTAGTTTGAAAAGCACCTCTAAGTTCAGCATTCAGGAAGCAAACTAAATTTTCACTCCAGTGAAAACTAGAAATAAAACTTGAAAATAAGGAGGCGAACACAGCATAATTATTATTACTCGTTCCTTCCAAACAATAGCACCAGTGGCATTGAGTGTCGATATCTCATCCAAAGAGAATTTTGCAGAGGTCGAATTTCCTGTTTGCGGCTTCTTTATATATATTTCACATTATTTCTTTAAAGTACGTCGTTTGGGCTGCCTAACCTTTCAAGGACTTGATAACGATGAGTTTCATTCTTGATTACCCAAACTATGTAATGTTCCTTCCAGGAGCTTGGTGCCATCCTGGTCAAATGTCCAATATCTACTTAAAAGGCTCCCAGTGAGGAAAAATAACCCTCATAAAACCTCCCTTCGCAATCTTATAGCTTGGGATTGACCATGTAGACTTAAATTGACGAAATCAACAAGGCACAAAACTCCTCCTAACATTAGGAAGTGGAAAAGAGCCAAGCTAGAAATCTCAAATGTCCAATATCTACTTAAAAGGTTCCCAGTGAGGAAGAAGAACCCTCATAAAGCCCCCCTACGCTATCTTATAGCTTGTAATTGACGATGTAAACTTAAATTGACGAAATCAACAAGGCACCAAACTCCTCCTAATATTAGGAAGTGGAAAAGAGCCAAGCTAGAAATCCAGGTGAAGGAATGGGAAGATCAAAACGCTTAAAGCAAACCTCTGGACCAAAAATAATAGCAGAGGGAAGAACATAATGAAAACTACAGGAAAAACTGCTCTCTGATGCATCCTTATTATATTTAGGACAGGAAATTACATCACAGGAAAAGAGTCTACTCCATATTATATTGGCAATCCTGAACAATATTCTATAGTAAATCCACCATCTTGAGAAGCGGTCATTATAAGGCTTATCCACGCCCCTTTTCAGAAAGTCATGGCATTTGTTTTTGATGAAAGAAGAACCCCAAGAACCCCAAGTTTGACACCCTCCATTTCATACTAGATTCCAGGCATCCGCAACTGCAATTCAGGCCTGGCACTCCAGGCGCCTTATGGAACAGTAGCCTGAGTGACCATTAGTGCTTAGTGGCCAGAGCGGTCTGGATGGGGCAGGCGCTCAACAATCACTAAGCATGATGTTCCAGGAACACCGAGAACTGCAGCGTGAAGAGGGAACCTGTTTGGTAAATGCTTGTAACCTTTCGTAAGATCATGACATGATTCTTGGTACAGATGTGGTGCTAACAAGGAAAATCAGAGTGTGATTGAAAAGAAAGATGGCCATGTAGCAATGCTTCAGGTGACAAAATATAGTGATGTGCAGAAAACATTTTAGGTGGAGTAGGTATGCGAGAAACTCCTAAAAATGGTGGCAAATGAAGGTGATCAAGTCTTTTCCCTAACATAGCCACCACAGGGATGCCAGTTATGTCTGAGCACAAGGAAAGGGTAGGAAACAGCAGCACATGTGGGTAAGCTAGCAGTCGCTTTAAACCCACGCATGGCTGACATGCAGGTCTTGACTTTGGCCATCTGGTGGAAGTGACTTCTTAAAACCCTGAGTAGTTGCAGAAGATCATCAATCACGTACTAACCCCGGAGATATATTAGGATTCTGGCATCAATCGCAGTTCTAAAACCTTTGGCTTCCAGGAATGGAAACTCCATCTATATTTATTGTTTTTTGCTTCCACATAGCCAGACGCATAACGCTTTCAGTTGAAGCTCATGCACATATGCTAGTTTACTATTTTCACATAAAGAAATTGACATTTTGCGATCACGAGTCTCTAGCCGTAAAGAGTATCTGTATAAGAAGCATTCCTAAAATTGATTTGTATGTCTGTGGCTTGAGCTCTGTTTAGATTTTTTGGAGACTACATATGATTTGTTACAGATTAGCCATTGGTTTCAGGGTGTATCTCTCTTGGCCACAATGACACAATGAATACCACAAAGATGACCAGAGATGGAATTATAGCACCTGATGCTAAGCAACATAATAGTACGAGATCATTACTTCTCCCACAGAGACAGAAACAACGAACACGCCTCAAAAATTACATTTGCATTGTCCAAATAGGACACTACAGCAAACTAACCTCCATTTTCTGCTACCAGTAGGCCCCTTTTCTTCCACCCTACAGTTGCCACAGTGAAGAGAGCAGGCTTTGTTCCCAATATTTTCAACAGGACAAAGATTCTTTACCACTTAGTGAAGAAAGGTCCATTGTTTGGTACCCAACTTGACCCAAAATAGTATGAGAACACATTGCAGATCTACATCTGATGTACACAGGATTTTCAACCAAATGCTGGCAATATGCTCTCGCCTGCCTGGGTGGAGAGTAGTGTATTTCCTGGACAGTGGATGCACTCCCACTAACCTGTGCACAGGCATAAAGTACAAGATATAAGTATTCTCCCAGCACTTACCAACATGCGCATTCTTTTGCATGTAGTGAGAATATCTGTAGGAGTCTTATATGACTTTGGGCCATATGTAGCAAAATACCCTTTTGCGATTCCTAAATAGCGATTTTTAAGGAATCGCTATTTAGAAATCGCAAAAAGGTATATATGTAGGAAATCGATTCCTTTTAGCGATTCCTTAACATTCCTAAATTGCGATTAGCAAATTGCTAATCGCAAATTTCCCATTCATTTCTATGGGCCAGGAGGCCCATATGAACGAAGGGGAAATTTGCGATTAGCAATTTGCTAATCGCAAATTGCGATTATTTGCAAGGGTGCAGGGGTGTCACAAGAACACCCTGCTGCACCCCTGAAAATGACATGTGTGGGCATATGGCGCACATACATGCCCTAAGGGCATGTATGAGCGTCATATGGCACCTTTGGATTAAAAAAAAATTGCTTTTTTAAAAGAATTCGCAACTTACCACCAACTAGAAGTTGGTGGTAATTTGCGAATCCTTATGGGCATTGTTGAATAAATTTTTCTTTGATACATTGCGTTTAAGGAATCAGAAAAAAACTTGCGATTCCTTAAGTGCAATCGCAAAATAAGGAATGGCAAATTTTGCGATTCCTTATTTTGCAGCCAAAATGTTTCATACATACCATTTAGCAAATTAGCATTCGCAAAGGCCGAAATTCTGCAAATTTCGGCCTTTGCGAATGCGAATTTGCTTGATACATATGGCCCTTTATGAAGACCATTGTTGCCTTGGTATGTATTACACATTGAGAAAAACTGGGTACTTTTTTAAAGCTATATGATGCATTCCTGCTTAAATATTAGGATTCCATTGCATGCTATCCAATCACCGAGTTTTGAGGTTATTCCTTGTTTTTATCATATCTCCTGTTTTTCCATTAAATTCTCACCATTTAGCTCCCACCCCTTTCAACTTCTCTTTCATGAATTTGAATAGGTGTTAACACTGGTCTTCTGTAGCGAAGGGGAAATTCCAGTCCAATTTCATTTTGTTAATATTTCGTGTATCTTTCTGATGATTGTAACATACAGCTAATTGCTAATTGTCCAATTCACAAAGCTTTTTTGGGGGGTATAAGTTAAGCTTACACTTATGAATGTTTGTTTTTAAAGTGCAAATCCGAACCTGTTATTCCCAAAACATAATCTTTTACTCCGAAAAAGATTTTTCTACATATACCCATGTACTTTTTAATCTCCCAGGGGCAGGGAAAAGGTATTCTAGGTCTGGAATAACCTTAAAAGTATGGGAACAACCACAAAGTACATATATGAATCTGGTCACAAACTTATCTATGGCCTAGTTTAACCCTAGTGTGGGTAAAATGGAAAATGGAAAAAGAGGACCAAAAAATAGCTAGGGGTCACTCTAGGAAGGAGTTTCTCCACGGGGAAAAATAAACCTCCGGCCCATGGAGAAAAAAGTCATGCAGTACAATTGCAGCTATTTGAATTTTTGACATACATAAATGTGTAGTATGTATATTTTTGCATGTGGAAAGGCCTTTGAGTAGTCTCTGAATTCACAAAAAATTATTTTCGGGAGTACTCTTGAAAAAAATTCATTGTGACATTCGCAGCTCTTCGGGCATTCTCCAGGAAACCATTGTCAATTAAAAAAAATTGTAAGATGGACACTGAATGTAAGATGGAACAAAAAGGGGGTACATTTCTGATTTTGTGACTCAGGTTCTACAGTTTCACATTCAACACAATTGGAGTCAGAGCTATTTGATGGCGGAATGGGTTTATCACTAGGCTGTTGGACACACATGCAGTGTTTACCTCTCCTTCAGTCCTACCTTTGTACATATTGTCCTGAATACTGACTCTTTTGCTGCTGTTTGTTTTTCAGCCTGTAAGAACTTGAGAGCGGATGTTCTTTTCCTGGTCGACAGTTCTGGCAGCATCGAACCCGACGACTTTAGGAAGATGAAAGACTTCATGATGATGATGGTCAAGCAATCCGATGTTGGGTTGGATAAGGTCCAGTTTGGGGTGCTCCAGTTTAGTTCACAGCAAAAAGAAGAGTTCACACTGAATCAATACAGCCGGAAATCAGACATCCTCTCAGCCATCCCTGCCATCAGGCAGATGCAAGGGGGCACCCTGACTGGCCAAGCCTTGAAATTTGCCCTTCCTTATTTTGAGTCAGTCAAAGGAGGGAGGCCAAAGGATAAGCAATATCTCATCGTCATCACAGATGGGGAAGCGCAAGACGAAGTAGCGGGTCCGGCCAAGGTCCTCAGGGACTGGGGAGTGACCATCTTTGCTATTGGGGTGTTGGAGGCGAACAACACTCAGCTGGTGGAGATTGCAGGCTCTCAGCAGAGAGCGCTCCTAGAAGATAACTTTGATGCGCTTGCCTTCCTACCCAAGGAGATCCTGTTTAAGATCTGCAACCCCGATGAATGTAAGTCACGATTACGTTGTTTTCTGATCTGAGTATCTTTTGTTGGGTGTTGGGGGGATAAATATAGGGGTATAGATCAAGGCTATACCTTATGTTATGTCTTTTAAAGTAGTATTGCTTGAATGCGCAGGTTAATGGCACAGGTAGAAGGTTTTTCTTTCACAGTAGGTCCTCACCTTCCCTTGATCTTTTAGATGGAAATTTTGTGGGGTTTTGCTTCCCATCCAGGGAATCCAATTTTGTAACAGAAGCCCCCTTCTAGTTCTCTCCTTCAAGGATTTGAACTATCCTCATTTTTGTAAGGCAGTGGGTTCTGTGAGCTACTAACTGCTAAGAGGCTGCAAAGTTTTTATTACTCGACCAACGGCTACAAAGTTTTTATCACCCGACCATTGTTTCACGTAGATCGCATTTTCACTCTTTACCTACATCTATGCCGTTGCAAAGTTTGTCCTTAGAAACTGGAGCTATTTCCTCACGAATTGCAATATTTCCTCAATAATACAAGTAGGTGGTGAAAATGCATGTCCCATTTTCTTTAAAATGTAAAAACATATAGATGTTGCTGATCTTTTTTTTTTTTGAAACCTTGAGAAAGGACACCAAAGACCACATTTTAACATTGAAAGCCACATACAGAATTTCACGAACTACTGGCAGAAATAGTAACATTCACGTGAATTACGGGATTTTCTGGAGGAAAAACTGCCAACACTTTGCACACATCTTGTTAGCTTCCACACACGTTGCATTATTCTGTCCATGGGCCTAACCCTGCTGTGATCTTTGTGGCAAAGAGGGGAACTCTTATCATGTTGAGCCTCAGTTGAGTAATGGGTCTGGCCTTGACAGCCAGTATCTCGAAACCCTCGCCTGTATCTCAATGCGCATTATCAAACACAGCTTCACAGTCACTAATGTAGGAAGAGACTTAGGGCCAGATGTACGACCATTTCCTTTTGCAACTCTCAAATTGCGAAAAATTCTGAGTCGCAAAATCAAATGTACAACAGAGACACTGTTAGCGATTCATAATGGGGTCGCAAAATGCAAAGCTCATGAATATTAATAAGCCACTCGCAATTTGCGACCCCATTCGGAATGGCTTGCCCTCCCAGGGATAGTGGCCTGCTGGGCTCAGCAGACCTCCATGTCTGGGACCGCTTTTAAATAGAGCAGATTTCTTTTTAAATGCAGCCCATTTTCCTTAAAGGTAAACGGGATGCATTTAAAAAAAAAATTTAATGAAACATTTTCGTTTCATATTTTAAGAGTATCCGTGGTCCCTGGGACCACTGTCTGCCCTTAAAAAATATTTTCCCATGCGCAGTTTTCTCAAGCATTACCGGTACCGTGAGGAAGAGCAGGAGAGCAGCCAGGGGACGCAGCAGTCCAGAGGTAAGTGGCTTTAAGTTTATTTTGAATTAATTTTAACTTACTTCTTAATAGGGGTTGCTTGCCAACTCCGCTCCGCTGCAGAGATTTGCGTTCAACGCGTTCTCAGCGGAACGCGGAGAAGGCGAATCCCCCCACATTCCACAGGCGGAGCGGAGGTCTCTGCCCGGGGTTACTATTGTGCAGACTCTGTGAAGAGCATCTCTAAGATATGCCGGACAGAACAACAATTCTCTTCAGCACGCAGTAGCAAAGTCTGTGCTGGATTCACCAAAAGATACTCTGGGGAAAAATGGTAGATACCTGCAGCATCCCAGATTTTCACGAGCCTTTTATTCTGTTTTTCACAAAGTTTTACATTAAAGATGCCTCGAACATATTTAAGATGGTTATTCACAAATGCAATTGGCAAATATTTGCGAAAGAGTATCTTGACAAAATCGTTATGAATTCTGGGGCATATTTAACAAATCATCACGTATCGCAACAAGTCACCTCGCTGTGTTGCGTGGTAGGCAAAGGGCAGGAATGCACCGTACTTAACAATATACTGCACATTCCTGTCATTTTCCAGCGATGGCACACAATGTGCTTCCCAGCACCAACGCAGGGCCCCTTGCAGCATGGCGCTGTAAGCAGGATTCTTTTTGTGCAGGAAGGCACACATTCTGGCACAAAAAAGAATCCCCTGAGGCATTTCCTCTTTCTATGTGTATTGCAGAATGAGGAAGTAACAAGAAGAAAAAATATATTTCTCCTTGTTACCCCTCACCTGGGGGAGGTGTATCATTTTGATGCATTCCCTGTCTACCACTTATGGTAAAACTGGGACTGCACCAAAGTCCATAGGTGGGAACACCCACGATTCACCAATGGAACGCTTCCCTGGGGCAGAGTAACGCGAGGTAGGAATTTGAACTGCCTGGTGCTACTCCAGATGTATCAAGCCATGCAGGGCCACGCTAGGTGGCCTTGCATTGCTTGGTAAGTCTGACTTTAGTGTTGAGCTGCCCTTGCGCCCCCTTGCGTGGCACAAGGGCGATGCAACACTATGATATATTTGGCCCTCTGAATGCTTTTGGGAGGTAATATTTTTGAGTGGCTCTCATTTGAATGGAATTGACATATATTTGCAAAAGAGAATCTTGACAAAATTGTTATGAAATTTGCATTCAGTGGCAGGCGTATATCTGAGATGCTCGCGGGCATTTTCTGCAGAGGACATCTGGCAGCTGGATTACAAACTAACTTGCCTTAATTGTTGGAAAACGTACTTAGGGTTGGTAACAAGCATTTACATGTTTCTTTCTCTCCTCCTAGCATGTAAAAGGACTGAGATAGCAGACATCATGTTCTTGGTGGACGGATCAGCAAGCATAACCACCAGCCAGTTCACATTAATGCAACGCTTCATGGAGTCTTTGGTAAACGACTCCGTGGTTGGAAAGGACCAGGTCCAGTTTGGGGCTGTTGTCTACAGCACAGACCCACATGAGCAATTCTTTCTGAACACCTACTCCACCAAGACAGACGTCCGTAAAGCAATCTTCAACATGAAGCGCATAAAGGGGTTCACTTACACAGCAACGGCTCTGAACTACACCCACGAGAGATTTGCGGTCAAATATGGCGGCCGCCCAACGGTGACCAAGATCCTAGTTCTAATTACAGATGGTGAAACCACCAAGTATGACAGACCCAACCTTGAGCCTGCAGCCAAGGCTTTAAAGAATGATGGCATCGTGGTTTTCGCTGTTGGTGTGGGCGATGCTAAGGCAGAAGAACTCCAGCTGATTGCTGGGGCACCAGATCGGTGGTTTATGGTAACAAATTACACAGGATTGGAGCAGCTACATGACAATATCACCCACATTGTATGCAATAACTCCAAACCAGGTAAGAGCAATTCTTAAAAGTTAAAAATGTTAGAGCCCATTTTTTCCCCCCATGGCGGAGAGATTGGGGTTGCCATTTGTGAGCAAAAAGTAGCATTTTAAAGATCCCAGAGTGGTATAAAAATGTACATAAACAGCAGTATGATACAATTTACTGTGGCACATAGGGAGATAATGGTGTGCTAGAATCTCAGGATGTCTTGTTACCACTCGGATACCGAGATAAAGTCTCATGTTTGAGATCAGAGCAGTTTATGATGAGCAATTTTTTTAGCAAATCATTTTCTCTATAATTTGAGTAAAATGTCATATTTAAGCTTTAGGTGCATTTTCACATTCATTTTAATTGTCTATCGTAGAGCATTCTTCATATTCCGATGAGTCATTCAACTGTTTTGCATTTTCATTTGACAATTTGACCAAACCCTAAGCACACTGGAATTTCACTATTTACATTTAGGCTGCAGAGGATAAGCATTTTTGTGAATAGTACGCACAATAGTAAGTTTTGTACTTCTACAAATTAGTGATATCTGCAACTAAACTACTTTTAGAGAGGAACTCTGATCTTGGTAGTCAACTTATCAAGGCACAAGTATGGCTTATGCAAAAATGGGAATATTTCGCTAAAAATTGTATTCAATAATGTAACCTTTATATTGTGGTGGTGCTGGCCTAGGACTACAACCATGTGTTTCCACCTCTTCCTATGAATATGAGTATATTCCTTGGCTTAGCTAGCCACATCTAGCCAGGGATCCAGCTCTGCTGTTGACAATATCCCTCTGTGCATTAGATAGTAGATATGAAATCCAGATGACTCATGTAAAAGACCTCCCTGGCAAGTCCGCGAAGTGTTCGTTATCCCTCATTCTGAGATTCAAAATTCTAAAAAGCTGCTCTAATTGTTCTCATGGAAAACACTGCATCTGGTGGTATTGGTTTTTACTGCACAAGGAATTATTTCAATTACGCCCATGCATTATAAGGAATAAAATACCCTGTTGCACGTCACCTTGGAGTTCCATGATCCTATTATGAAACTCCTCAGTGACTTGCAATATCCCTATAAAGCCAGCAAGACGGGTAGGTTATACTACATATAATATATTGCACTTGTCAGGCTTTGTAAGAACACTGATGCATTTCGGTGTGACCAGTTTCATAGGGATCAGAGCCACTACCCCATTGTTAATTAGTTAAAATGCACCATCTGAACATTGCCATCCCACTCATTAGCAAAAGTGTGCAGATTTGACCTATTCGTCTGTATTAGTGATTTGAGAATTATGTTTCTGATAGTTTTCATTTTTAACAAATGTTTATAAATGGCTGTTCCATATGTGTTCTTCTTTAGGGTAAAAATATGTAATCTGTATCTTTTTATGGTAAAATATTTGTTGATTTGTTGTTTTCTAGTGTGAATCTAGGACATGAACATTTCAAATGGTAACATTTTCAAAAACAAATAAATAAACAATTGTGTCAATTGTGTAAAATATGGAATATTTTAAACCCCCGCAAAAAAAATTCTGACAAACATTTTCTTTGTACTTTCTTTCTAGCTTGTGCACAAGAGCAGGTCGATGTTGTTTTCTTAGTTGACGGCTCAGCAAGTATCACACTTAGTAATTTCACCACCATGAAACGCTTCATGAAGGACATTGTGTCAAGCTTCACCATTGCAGAGAACAAAGTGCGTATCGGGGTGGCACAGTACAGCAAAGAACCTAAGAAAGAGTTCTACCTAGATGAGCTTTATTCCAGCAGCGATATTGACAAGCGCATTGACGACATCAAGCAGCTGAAAAGCACAACTTTCACTGGAAAGGGTCTGAAGTTCGTCAGGCGGTTTTTTGACCCGGACAATGGTAGCCGCAGGAACCAAGGGGTGCCACAGTACCTAGTGGTCATCACAGATGGAAACTCAAATGACACGGTGGAAGAGGAAGCCGCCACTTTAAGAAGACTGGGAGTAAATATTTTCACAATTGGTATTGGACTCCTAAACTCATTTGAGCTTATCCAAATCGCTGGCACCCCTAAGAACGTGTACACAGTGGAGAGTTTTGGCGTGCTCGATACCATCACAAGGCGCATTGTATCTCAGATCTGCGAGCCAGCAGATCCCCCATCTCAAGGTAAGCTTTCTCATTTGATTTAAGAAAATCTCCATTTCCAAATTTATCAAAGAGTCTACATAAGGTAAATCTTAATAAAAACATTATTTCAATATGTGAAACCTGAAGATAATACACACGGTGAGGTCCTCAGGGCTGGACAGGCCTTTGATTCCACCACGCATTTCCCCGGTGGACCAGAAAACATTTAGGCCAGTTTTGAAAGCCGAGGATCGCTCCTCACTTTCCCCAGCTCCCTCAAGGTTAATAGCAGCTGGTCAAGGGAGAGTCCGAAGAGAGGGAATGTGAAGAATGGAAGAAAGCAATCAGAGAGGGAGAAGATAGAGAAGGAAAGTAAATGGATAAGAAGGAAGAAAGACTAGTTTAAGACTTTTTTCCAGTCCTGCTAAAGACTTCACACTGTTTTTTTCATATTCGGAAGGGAGATCTAGTATGTGAGGTAGGTGTAGCTATGTGACAGACCAGACTGATTGGTTTTGCAAATGCGTGTTGGAATTTTCTGCAGAGGTCATGCACCTGCAAAGCATTGGGTCATTCTTTTTTTAATTTTAAACCAGTAGAGTTTAGTTCAAGTCCTGCAAGGCAATATCTTTTTTTGTGTTTTTAACATTACAATGTGCTGTTTAAAATATGGCTTTCTTTCTTTCTTTCTTAAGGGCACATTACATATTTAAAAGCACAGAGGAAAGTCTGTCCTTTAGGTCACGAGCACAGTAGAAAAATGAAACAGGGTGTCTTCTGCATACCAATTTTTATTAATAATATTTATATACTGTGCTCCTTTACCCATTAGCTTCTTTGACTCAGGATCCTTCAGCCATTGGCTTGCGATATTATCAATCATATATTGGTGCCGCCCACACCAATATTTTAGTATCATCATCATTCCGTTGGATGTTTCATTGTATCCTTCCACCTCAATTGGGACATAAATATTTTATATCATCATCCTTTTTATTACATTCACAGGTTCATGTCATAGTTGCATTGCTAAAAGAAAGCAAGTCTTTTTACTGAAAGAGGCATTTTTTTATGATCAGGACCAGGGGACAGCTTTAATTGTTGCACTAGCCCTATGTTTTCCAAACAAAATCATACAGTTACTGTCATGCAACCTTCCTAATCAAAAATTGAGGTGTCTTCCACATATGCCTCCGCCCACAAAAGCATACATTGGGGCGCAATAGGCCATTTCAATTCACCCATCAGCTCATCTTTCTATGAGTGGGAGCATTTTACATATGCATATCCGGCAACAAAAACTACTTTATGGCTGGGCTGGTGGGCCAGTGTCGGCTTTTAATTGTTTTAATTTTAGTTTTGCAACAACTGATTTTTTTTCACTATTTTGTAGTCATATGCATGCCACTCTAGACAGCGGCATTTCACTTTTCATTATTTTAATGTCTATTACTTATACTTGCAAAAAAAAATAATAGAGCACCAGAGGCTGCCAATGCCCACCCTTTAATGCTTGTTATACCTTTTGTCAGAAATTAAATGCACTCCTGATCTAAACCAGTTAGAGCAGCACTAAGAAGTCCAGCCAAGAATGCCTAGGTGGTAGCAGAGGATTAAACATGACTTTCCCTGCATTAAACACTAAAATTGTGTTACTTAATAAAGCATACCACTAGACAGCAGCAGAACCACAGCAATATTTGCAGTCAGTACAATATTTAGTTTTACATTTAAGAGGTGTATATGGTGTTTTTTCAGAACAACTTCAAATCTCATTTTTTAGAAGGCTGCAAGCTAGTTTATAAATAGAATTTAAGATGTTCGTATTATAACACTTAAGTTATTCATGATCTTGTACCGCACCTCAAGGAAGTGACATACATTCACAGATTAGCAAGAGAGAGACTGCTGCTTAAAAAAACATTGGCAAGGCCAACAGCTCAGAGTTTAATGTTTGGATTCTTGGAAACACTGACAGGCCCATGAATGCGGGGCCCATTAGATTTGTAAATGTTTGTTCAAGAAAAATTTACACATGTAGATTTACTCATATGTACACTCACCCACTAAAAACAGGGAGTGAAATTTACAAGTGTAAACTTACTAAGAGTAACATTTCACTCATGGGCGGAGATGTCCACCAGCTCTTCCTCTGGTTAGGTATAGTGAAAATAATAAACTTCATACATTTTTAAAGAAAAAACATTTTAGGTAGTAACCTTGCTTGCTTGGAAATCTCTCCATAGAAAAGATAGGGCACGTGCAGGTGAAGATTTACACTGATATGTTTGTGAATTGCATTTTGTAGTAAGTGGTACCACTTTCATACTACTTTGCACACTACACAAGGCAGTTTGTGAATCGGCCCTAAATTTTCAAACTAGCCTCCTGCAGATTTTAGACAAGTAACCAACTGAGAGAATCAGAATAAATGGTGCCTCTCTCCTACCTAAACCCAATGACAGGTGGTGAACTCAGCCCTAGAGACAGTTGAAACTGAAAGTGAAACAGATAAGCGTCCTCACCTGTTCCAACCCAGACAAATAGATGTCGGCCCTGGGTCCAGTTACATATACAACATTTCTAAGTTCATATTTTAGGCTCCAGCGGTGGCATAGCAAGACATTGTGCCGCCTGTGGCGATTCCTGGGTATGCTGCCCGTGGCGGCCGCATGTATGAGCGGGGTGGGGGGTGCTGGTGATTCCTGCAACGGCCAGCCTGCAATAACGGCTGCAGGTTAAAGCGGGGGGAAGCCTCTGCCCCCATAACTCGTGTCACCAGGGGTGGACAACCCCCCACCCCTTGCTTCGCCTTAGTCAGTCAGGCCCATATCTCACAAAAAAGTTACTCTCTTTTTCAACGGCCCACACACAGATGGATAATTCTATGTGATGTTCTCTAGCTTTGTAAATAAGGGCACACGCCCTCCTAGTTCGCCCTTTGAGAAATCTGAAAATCATTCCGGTTGGCATAATCTCCAGTACCTCCCAAATTTCACGTTGCGTGAAACATGCAAGAGATTTTCTCCTTGACTGTTTCCCTTGCCAGTGTTTTCTATGAATTTTTGTGCAGGGGATCTCCTCACAGAGAAAAGCTATTTAAAACATTTGTAATTGTTTGTGAAGTGTGCATATTTTTCACGCAGCTTACCCTTAAAAATGTCATTTTGTATGAACATAATCCAGTGGTTCCCACACTTTTTCAACCCACGGCTCCCTTGGCTTATTGGCCATTGCCGTGGCTCTCTATTATGCCAAAAAATTTTGCGGGTGGATGGCCTCAGGAGTACTTACACTTTTGTCCATGAAAATAATTGGGATAAAGTTGGTTCATGTACCCCGTGACATGCCTAACAGTCATGGGGTACTCCTGTAGTTTCGAATGGGATGGAACACCTAATTCAGTTGGGACATTTATCACACACAATAAATGTCAATTCTTTTATAAGAAGAAAAATGACTAAATTTACTTTAGGAAGATGTACTTCATAACTTCAGGAAGCCAAAAATGCGCCACAGGTCACCACAAACATTGTGTGGGTGTTGGAAGAAATGACGCCACATAAATGAGGTAACATTGAATTCAAGCATTTAAACAGGTCGGGACGCCAAACTGAATATGCCTTCTAAAACAATCAGCTCCATCAACTGTCCGTTCCAGCCATCTACAGCCTCCCAACACTCCAGAATAAAGAACAGGAGAACACGCTCTCAATAACACAAGTAAGCATAAGTAAGCACCACTTACAAATAACAATCACGGTTAATAAATAATATGCTTACCTATAATATTGTTGTAGAGCCTTTGAGGCAACTTCTTAGGAAAGGTGTGTCTTTCGTTTGGGTAAAGGAACACGATGTAGCTTTTGAGAAAGTCAAAGTATTCAGTTATGCGCTCTTAATAAAGAGTGCTCAGCTGCCATCTGGTGAACAAAGAGGTTTCATGCTTTTACCAAATAACTCACATTTCTGTGATGTTACCGGCAATTTATGGCTTGAAATCGAAATTCTGTCAACTTTGGAGCGCAGCGCCCCTGGCTAGTCTGGAGGGCGCACCAAGGAGCCGCGGCGCACAGATTGGGAACCACTGACATATACGGTTGTGTGATGACATAACGCATGACTTTACCACACATGCACTTTCCACGGATGAATTTTCCACTCATGCTTTTACCATGCATTTGCCTTCACCACACATGCCTTTACCACGCATGGTTAGTATATATAATATAATATAATTTAATATAATATAATACCCATATATATTACCCGGTGGCAATCGCCACTGGGTAGTGTTAATTAGGTCAACATTTTCATAGGAAATGCCTTTTTGTTTTGCTTATACATTTTTTTCACTCTTTGATGAATCTACACAAAACTCTCCAAACAAGTGCTTTTTTTGCCTAGTTTGTGCATGGAAAGTTTTGGGGTGGTCCGTCAAGCGGAAGCCAAGAAAAAAGGGGGTCCCAAAACACAAAATCCCCATAGACTTTCGTCAGAACCGTTTTTGCAATGACTACTGAATGGAATGACATCAAATGTGTCATGACCCTAGATCTTGGTTCGGAGATTGTGCTTTTTTATGATTTGAGGTCAATCCATTCAGTAGTTTTAGAGAAATTAAAGTTTTAAAGTATATATATATTTGGAACAACTGGGTCCGAAGAACTCCTGCGAGAGTCTCACGAGAGCGCCAGTTCAAAAATGGAGCGTTCTGATTGGCACAGGGAGCTTTTTTCCCTTGAACCATCTCGCTCCTGAAATGGCCGTGAGAGGCAAGGGGTTGGCTGACTGTAGGAAGTTGGACGCAGGGTCTGGCTAGAAGCCAGGCCCTGCAGTTAACCCCAAGCAACGCATGGCAAAAGACCATGTGCAGCATGGGATTGGCTGCCTGGGGTGGGGAGGTTGGCTACCTCCAGGTGGGTCGGCCACAGGACCTGGCCACTGGCCAGACCTTGAGGCCAACCGCCTGCTGAAAGCCACAGGCCATACCTTGTGGCCAACCCCAGCCGAAAGCTGTGCGCAGTGTGGGGTTGTCTGCCTGTGGGCGGTTGGCTTTACGCATGGTGATAAAATATTACTTTATGTTGAAAAGTTCAGTATTAAAAGAAATTCACCAGTTACTGTTAGCAGAGCTAACTATAACTTGCACCCCGCCATGCACTGCTGATGACCTCACATATTACATCACTCATGACATGTTCTGTGACATCATTTATGTTTGGTTTATCATTTCACCCCCTAGGTAGATCGTCCATTGAAATACATGAGGAGCTGTTTTATATCTGTAAAATGCGCACAACCACCACAGTGTTTGTTACATTTACTTTTTTAATATTTATATGCATTCCATAGAGAAAGCAATCCTTTTTACCACTTTACCCGGTATTTGCAAAGCCAATAGGGCGAGTTTAAATATGAAAAACATCTTTTGTTCATGTAACGCATGTAAACAACGTTTGTGAGTTCCTGTGCATACTCACTCACACGTTGACATATGCTTTGGTAACACAGCTTCCGTTTCCATCCTAAAAAAGATATTTAAAAATCCACTAGATGGCAGCATTGCATAAGCAGTAAACTACTAGGTTCTCAATGTGTAGGGCAAGTAAGCTCTGCATAAAACTTTAAATAGGAGAAGGAAGAATACTGGCAAACATTTTCAGATCTTACCACGCATCTTCGTGTTTTTTATACATAATTAGAAAACACAAGGAAAAAAAAGCTTTTTTTTATGGTGGCTACAAAGGCCCCGAGCTGGCCACGTTCCGGGCGCAGCTACTCTCATCAAGGGGCAATCTGTACAGGAAAAGGATGGCATGGGGGCAATAAACAGGAGGTAAAGTGGACCTCGCTTCAGTGCAAGAGACTGGCCTGATATATTTATTTATTTATTTTATTTATTCAACTTGTTAAGCGCAACTGTCACCTTGCAGGTATCCTGGCGCTGAGCGGCTGAAGAGTAGGGTTGAGTTGGGCCGGGGGTGCTGTCTAGAACAGCCAGGTTTTAACACGTCTTCTAAACGAGAGAAGTTCTCTAATTTGTCTAATTTCCCAGGGAAGTTTATTCCACAATCTGACTGCTGCCACTCCATAGCATCCACCTCCTGACCTGACTTTCTCAAAGCTTGGCACCTTCACCAGTCTGGCCGAGGACGAACGAAACAGTCTTGATGGAGTGTACCAGTCAAACTTTTTTCGCAGGCTCAGTGGTCCGCCCCCATGAAGGGCTTTAAAAACCAGACAGAGCGATTTAAAGAGTTATTACACAGGCAATAGGACATAATTCACTTGTAATATGGTGGCCTGGATATCTGTTCCACCAAACTGTATCCCAGGCCCTTAGTTGGCACCTGGTGTAACTGAAAGAATTGATCCAAGGTGCCCACCACCTCCCTGAAGCCCGCCTGGACATCTGTCAGTGTGCTCTTGGGCATAACTCTCTCCTGGAGACGGATGGCATCAAGGCGCCTTTGCTTGCAGTATAGTGTTGAGTCCAAGAGAGACCGTCCAAGAGCTGGCGTAATTAAAGGGGAAATGGGTTATGGTTTGCATTAGGTTTGGTTTTAGGGCAGGAGCTAGGCTTAGCCTTCTGGTTAGAGCAATGGTTTGTATTAGGTTAGGGTTCGGTGGGGTTATGGTTTTCATTAGGTTTGAGGCTGTGGTAGGAGATAGGAGAGGCAGGCTTCACCTTATGGTTAGCGTAAAGGGTTGTATTTTGTTCAGGGTACGGGGTAGGGTTATACTTTGGACTGGGATGGGGGTTAGGGTAGAAGCTAGGCTTAACCTTTTAGTTAGAGTAAATGGTCCTGTTAAGGTTAGGGTACAGGGTTATGGTTTGGAATAGGGTTAGAGTAGGACAGGCGGGCAACTAAAGCCAAATTTCGGGGGGGCTAAAAATATTTCGGGGGGGCTAATTCTTCCAACCACGGACAGAGTGGCTGTAAGAAGGGGTCAACACACAACAAAAGCCTAATTTGCAAGTAAATGGTCTTTTAAAGATCTGTTAAGTACTTGGGTGCGGCTGCAATGAGATGCTCGCCAGCCCGGGCTGACACAGATGACGGGGGGGGGTGAAGCCCCGTGAGCCCAATGGGTGTTGCGCGCCTGGAGTAGGAGGTAAGCTTAGCCTGATAGTGTTAGGTTGAGATATAGCACTAGGGTTATGGTTTGGGGTTCGTATAGGAGGTAGGTTTAGCATTAGGTTTAGGGTTAGGGTAAGGAATAATGTTAGGGTTGGTCCAAGAGGTAGGGTTATGGCTTGGATTAGGTTCATGTTCTAGGGTAGAGAGAGACTTAACTTTAGAGTTTGGCTTCGGGTCGGATTCATGGTTACCCTAACAAGGCTCTGTTCTACCCTCTTTCTGGCACAATCAGTGCAGCCTCGAGCTGCTTACAACTGTTTGTTCTGACTGTGCTTAGAAACTTGGACGGAAAACCCAATGAGATGGCATTAGCCTGTGGATTTTGTAGAACTGTGAAATAGCGGGCCTATATATCCATTCAGGCATTAATGGCTTGTGCACAGGGCCGGACTGGTCATAGCAGGCATTGGGCGTTTTCTCGGGCGGCTGGAAGGGTGAGGCCAGTTTTGCAGCAGCAGAAGCCATTTTTATTACTGGGTGCCAGTTTTGCAGCGGTGTTGCTATTTCAGCCCCCAGTGACAAAAGCAGCAAGGTGGGCTGGTCCGTCAACATTGTAGGGCTGCTTTGGGTTCCCAGTCCGGCCATGCTTGCGCCATACTGTCAAAGCATACTGACTCTTTGCTTCACCAGGCAGACTTATTCTCTGCAAACCTGGTCAGATTTTCTCCCATTCTGCAATAATGAACGGTGGCTCCATTGGAAAGTACCAGTCAAGTATATTTATGTTTATGTCTGTCTATGTGGGGATATTTATAGAGCGCACTGTTACTCCAAGGAGTGTCCTGGCGCTAAAAGCTGAAGGGTAGCAGCGAGTAGATGGGTTACAGGCATAAATAGAGCCAAGTTTTCATTTTGTTTCCGAAACAGAGGTGTAGATTCAATGTTTTTCAGGTGGAGGGGCATTTTGTTCCAGAGGGAAGGTCCAAGGCAGGAAAGAGCTTTTCCCCCTGATCTAGACTTTTTAATACGGGGGATGTTGGCAGGCAGCAGGTTGGAGGAACCGAGATTTCTTTTTGGGGCATAAAATAAGATCATGCGTTTGAGATACCCTGGTCCTGACCCATATAGGGCTTTCTGGGTAACTCACATGTTGTAGGTCCCTCTCGGTTGTTTATGGGCTACATACTGTGAAAGGGGGGGGGGGAGTGGAAAAGGGCAAAGGAAGGCAGCCTCTTAGGGTGCCACTGGCAGTGAGGCTTCATATTGGTCCTTTTAGATGCAGGATTTGCCCAGCTGTTGTAGATGAGAGAAGGCCAGGTCGAAAGACTTCTAGAGAGGCACACATCTTAGCCTGACTTGGAAAGGAAGGAGGAAAGGGATTTTTGAGTAGTATCTAGACTTACCATAGTTCAAGGAAGCTTTTAAACTGAAACATCAACTATGGGTGTACAATGATTTGGAAAAAAAAAACATATTCAAGAGGGAACATGAGTCTCATGGGGCATTGTGTATCTGTTAAGTATAAGTCTTGCAGTTTCTTTACCGTGTGAGGGTGTTAGAGGCCGGCGAGCTACTGAAAGTTCGAGCCTGAAGCCTGCCTCTGTCTCAGCTCGAGTTCCTGTTGGAACCTCAAGCCGGTTGTATGACGTCACAACACATGCTTTTACCCAGCATGCCGTTACAATGCAATTTTTTCCCTGAATTGTTGTTGGGGGTCCGCTGGAGTTTGGAATAGTATAATTTACTATTCCAACTCCAGTCTGTGCAACAGTAGTGAGGGTGTTGGAGTTAAATCCAACATTGTATACCCCCTACTGCAAGCCATTTTCATTGTAGTGGCATGCAGGGTAAAAGCATGCGTTGTAATGCATGCGTTGTAATGGTTGTTTCCCCCTCAAGCCCATAACGAGCTGATCATTTTTGTGGCTCCTGCCTGCCGTCCTCTACCCAGGATGTGGCATTATGATCGGAGCTGCTGACTGTGAAATTGGAGAATTAGGTTTGAGCCTCAGCGTCAGCTCAACAACCTGTGATTCTGGGCAAATAACTTAATTTCCCTAATCTTATAAACAGTGCATGTGACCCTGTGTAATGAAAATGGTGCTCATGAAAAGAGCTCCAATATCTTTGGGGCGATATTTAACAACTGCGGAAAAATACACTAAAAGGTCAAAATAAAGCCTTCACATAAGGAAAGACAAATAGATAACCTTTTACTGACTGATATGTACATAGTGAAACCAGAAAATCTGGATAAATTGTGGCTTCCCCGCTTAAAATGTGTGACCTTAGAAAAATATTTATTTCACCAAAACAATTTTTTCTTTATTATAGGGTATGAAAGCACTTTCAAACATGAGGTCACTCTACCAGTTGTACAAAATTATCCCTTTTAATAAGTACTTCTCAGTGCAGGGCTAAAATGTGCCCTATTAACTTCAAAGCTTCCACGCGCTAAAGGAATACACTTTTTGATTTTTGAAGAGACCATCATATTTTACATGATGTTTGTTGTATGATTTACATTGCCAATAATTTCAGGGCTCGGCTCATGCATAGGCACCAAGATCAGGGCCAGACCCTTGGCTCGGCTCTCCCGGTTAATTTATCGGCTCGCCTACCTCTAGAGGGCTTTCAGCAGCCATTTCTTTAAAACACTATTGCTGATGAAGTCTACATACAACCTAGCCGAAACCCCCCTGATTATGTGATGTCTGTTTTACCCTTTCTCTCCATCCACTCATGCAGATTGCAACATTGACGTCACCATTGGAGTTGACTTTTCTAGGCGGGCCACGCCTGCGTCCGCCCTGCGCATGCAACAGAAGCTGCAGCTCTACCTCCCTGGAATCATGCAGCGCATCTCCATCCTGAGCAACATCAGCTGCTCGGCAGGCTCTCCCATCGCCATCCGCTTCAAGTACATCATAGCAGGGGCAGGAGGAAGTGCCTTGTTTGATTCAGACTTCGAGAAATACAACGAGGAGATCCTGCGCAAATTCTTGGCTGCGCATTCTTCAGTGGACACCTACCTGAATGAAGAGTTCCTGACGTCCATTTGGAAGAAAATCAGCACTGGGCCTGTAAACAACAAGGTGAGCATCAATTTACCATGAACACTGCAGAAGAAGTAGCTCCCTCTCAATACACATTCTCCTGGGAAACATCCTTTACGACACAACTTTTTCCACGCAGTGCCTTTACAACGCAGGTTTTTCAATGCAAGTAATTACAACGAATTGCACTGGGGGGCGCTCTAGGATAGGTAATAGTTTAATTTACTATCCAACACCTTCCCTACTATCCACGGGGACTGGAGTTGGAATAGTAAATTAAACTATTCACTATCCAGCACCCCGAACGCAAGTCGTTGTAACGACTTGTGTTGAAAAACCTGCGTTGTAAAGGCATGCGTAGTAAAAGCATGCGTTGTAACAACGTACATCCCATTCTCCTTCTTGAAGTAGATGGTTTTATTCAAACACACAAATTAAACAAATCTTTGATGCGTAAACATTTACTTACACCCTCAACCATCCAACGTCTTGTGCCCAGTTTCATTGTTTTCGACCTCACTGAGCATTGAGACCAATTAGCACTCACAAAGGGTAGAAGAAGTTACCCCCTGGGTTGCCCTTTTTCAAAATTCATTTTTTTAGCATTTTAATATCACACCTAGACCTCATAGGCTCTTTACAAAGAAAGCTTCTAAAGTGAAAGGGTTACATGATGGAGGAAGAGTGGGCATCATAATGGTCAACACATGTACTGAACCTTCTAGACAGAGCATTTGATGGAAGTCAATAATAAGCTTCAAAGATAAGTAAACACTGTTTGAAAGGTGGGCCTTTGGGTGCTTCTGGAAAATGGTGATTGCTGTAAAGGTTCTGAGGACTGGAGGAAAAGAGTTACTAGTGGAGGGGGTGCCCTGCATAAAGACTGTCTCTGAGAAGTTAAGGTTCTAACCTTGGGGTTTTCAAGTATGAGAGAATTGTGACTTTTATAGAGCTCTTTGACCAAACAGAACTATTATGTTATCTGTGGGCTTTTCTCAAATGTACCCCATACATATGAAATAGAAAGTTTTGTGTCTGGGAAATCACTGATTATTGGTTAACATCTTAAAGAGTGATTCCCCCCAAAAACAACCCTAATAAACTGGAAAGCCATGCACAACTGGCAGGTCCCCTGCTACCCACTGGCCTCAGTGGACAAATTCATCCCCTATTTGCTTTCTGTATTTTCAAGTTCTTGCCTGGTCCCTCAGCAGCAAATAGAAGTTTTTCACTGAACCAAGAAAGGAATAAGGTGTCAACCATGTGATGTCATCAGAAGATAAAAGGTTATGTGATGTCAGTTCTGCTGTGACTGGCATTTTGGTGAATTGATTTTGGTGCCACTGGGCTTTAAAAAGCCATTTGAAAACCCACTAGTCTTCCTCCAGGCGAGTTGCATCTTGGTGGTAGACCATCCAAATTATGTTATCTCAATACAGAAGAGCCAAAGAGCAGCAAATACATCTCTTGGCATCTGCTGCACTGGGCCCTCTATATTATGCATTTCCACCTCCCCTTTTTATGTTTGACCAATATAGGTACACCGCTGTTCAATGGGTTCACAAGTGGTCTGTAGGTCTTAGGGGTCTATGTCTACGAATGGCCCCACTCTGCCAGAAGATGTTGTTATCTGGCTCATAAGCACAGTCGGGCCGGACTGGGAACCGAAACCGGCCCTGGCAAACTGCTCGGCCCGCCCCCCCTGAGGGTGAGGAGGGGGGTGCGGTGGAGAAGCTTGCTACGACCGATTCCTTTACAGGGGGCAGATATTGCTGGCCCCTGGTAACAAAAATGGCCACCCAGGGCCTAAGACATGCCCGACCCTGGAGGCCGACCAGGGAAACGCCCAGTGCCCGCAACATCCAGTCCGGCCCTGAGCACAGTCACTGGCCCAAAGAGATACATTTACTGGCCAACACCAAAGAGGGTTTCCATTAAATCTAAACTCCGACTGATCGAAGACTGCATTCTCAATTCCCTCGACTTCCATGATTTAGGCATATTTCCCATTCTTATCTGGCATTCCGTCTGTCTCAGTGCCTATCTGTTCTTTGACATGTTTCATGCCCAGACCGCATCCCCACTAAATTTGAATCCATTGTCTAATTTGCTTAGTTCCATTTTATGGGGGAGACATCCGCTACAGCGCGGTCTTTACACCGCGATACGTTTACAACGTGGCCATTACAACGCAAGTCGTTATAACGACTTGCGCTGGATGGCGCCATACACTAAGGAACAGTATGATTTACTATTCCAACACCTTCCCTACTGTTACGTAGGCTGGAGTTGAAATAGTAAATCATACTATTCCTAAGTCCAGCGCCCTCCAGCGCAAGTGGTTGTAATGACTTGCGTTGTAGTGACTGAGTTGTAAACGTATCGCAATGTAAAGACCACGATGTAACCTCATACATTCATTGTATGAGGATCTCTTGGGTGGAGTCTTTGTTGCAGTGATTTCATTGTGTGTGTCTTACAGGTTGTATATTGTTCCACAGGTTCTCCTAGTATTCACAGATGGCATTGATGATTCTCCGGAGACGATCAGAGAGACTGTTGAATCCCTCCGCAAGCAAGGTATGTGCTTTGAGGCATTGAAGAAGAACCTCAACATGTGTTATTCCATGCAGTTGAGGAACATGTCTTGTCGAGCAGGCATATGGGCCTAAGGTACATTAGTCCTATGTCTACTTCTATGGAATTAAGTGTGAATCACACACTGGAAGGTTTGTAGATATTTCCATACCTCTTGCAAATATGCCAGCCATATTTGCTTGTGGTATAGACAATTCTAAGTGCCTTTTCAGAGTGGGAATGGGAAGCATTTAATGATGGTGACTGAGAAGGCATTTCTCCGAGAACAAAAAAGTGAATGGGTGCAAAAGAACCTGTGTCATATTTATGCATGCAGAAGTTCCCACATGGTGGAATATTCGCTTATGTACATTTCATGCATTGGGATATTCTGAGAAAACTACTCCGGGGGACGGGGGCGTCTACCGTCAGTCCAAAAGGGCCAAATCCATGACAAAATGTCAGGATTCTAATGAAGTAAATAAGACCCACTCAGGCTAACTGCATGTAAATGTATGCTTTGTGAATATCCTGAAATATGACATGAATTCAACACCAGTGTATCTATGTTAGGCACTGATGCCATAGCCCATGTACACAGGCATGCACAGCAATCCTGCGATAGCCCATGTACATGGTCATGCAGAGCAATCCTATCTTGTTACAAGTAACAGGAAACAAAAAGGTGATGGGTAGAATGCTTGAATTCATCTTAGCCACTGGTGCTGCATCTCAGTCCATCTTTTTTACAATCAGTGCCACTTGAAACAGGAGCCAGCTGTATGCAAATCAGCCCTGACTTTTCTCCAATAGGAACAGAGACGTTTTAAGGCAAGGGCAAAGTGGGCTCTGGCCCAGGGCCCCAGCCTTTTAGGAGGCCCATGATAGAGCCAGCTCTGTTTTGCAGGAGAGTCTTGTCCTAATAACATTGAATAATTCTTAAACAGATAGTTTTAAATACCATATTCCTCTAATTTATTTTTATTGTGGGTGAATGCGTCAGTCTGCTGTGTTACAATATTGAAAACACACAACACTGTACCTGAATATTAGATGTAAACACATTTAGAATGTGGATGAGTGTGCCTGTGCACTGTCAGTGACCTGGCCAAATAAGGCATGAAAGAGCTGAAACTGGATCATAAATTGAAAGCTGTTACGACCATGGGCCCTCTTTATACGCTGGTCCCTGGGCCCCCAAAATCCTTAAGATGTCTCTGAATAGGAACCACCCAAGTGACGTCGCCCCTGAACAGGAACACAGGCAGCCTCAGATTTGGCCTCTTTAGGCCTCCTTAGTGACAAATAACTTGAATCTAGTGGTACAGTGAGCACAGGAACCACGCCTGGGCACAGCCGGCTCACTAAGGACTAATAGAAAAGCAAAACCTAGTTGATATAATTGTATCTTAAGGAGCTACTGCAGAAAATGCAGTTCAGTTCCTAAATTTGGGTTAGAGTCAATCAATCAATCGGCTGTTTGTTAAGCGCAACTACTCACCCGTAAGGGTCTCAATGTGCCAGGGGGGCAGATTCCAGTCCTTTAAGGAGGGGGGTCTGTCAAAGAGCCAGGTCTTGAGGCTTCTCATGAAGATGGGTAGTGATGTTGTTTGTCTGAGGTGGAGCGGTAGGGCGTTCCAGGCTCTGGCCGCGAGGAAGGAGAAGGAGCGGCCTCCCGATCTGGTCCTTCTGGTGCGGGGGATCACAGCATAGGAGAGCTGGGCTGATCGTAGGGTTCTTTGGGGTGCATGGAATTTGAGTCGGCTGTTCAGGTATGCTGGTCCGAAGTCGTGGAGGGCCTTGTGAGCGTGGGTTAGCATCTTGAAGGTGACTCTAATTTCGATGGGGACCCAGTGGAATGTGCACAGATGCTGGGGGATATGGCAGTGTCTTGGCAGGGTGAGGCCCAGTCTTGCGGCAGCGTTTTGGATGTTTTGTAGCTTGCGGGTGAGATTTTTGTTTATTCCGGCGTAGCATGCTTTGTCGTAGTCGAGTCTGCTGATGAAGAGGGCTTGAGTGACGGTATTTGTGTGCTCAAGGAGGATCCATTTGAAGGTCTTGTGGAGGGTGTGGAAGCAGGAGGATGCAACGGAGTTGATCTGGGGGTACATTTTGAGCTCAGAGTCCATGATGATTCCAAGGTTGCGTGGGTGGTCTGTGGGGGTGGGTGGGCTTCCGAGGGTGGGGGGCTACAAGGTGTCGTTCCAGGCATTGGGGTTATAGCCCATGATGAGTACTTCTGTTTTGTTGGTGTTGAGTTGTAGGCAGCTGTTTTACATTCATTTGGCGACAGCTTCCAAGCCTTCTTGGAAGTTGTGTTTGGCTGTGTTGGGTTTGTTGGATAGGGAGAGGATGAGTTGGGTGTTATCTGTTTATGAAACAATGTTGAGTCTGTGGGTTCTGACGATGGGGGCGAGCTGAGCCATGTAGACTTTGAAGAGATATGGGCTGAGGGAGGACCCTGGGGGACCCCACAAGTGGTTGGTGTAGGGTCAGGGAGGAAAGGAGGGAGTCTGACCCACTACGTTCTGCTGGAGAGGAAGAAGTGGATCCAGCCGAGGGCCTTTTCCCGTATCCCTGCGTTGTGAAGTCTGCATTTTAGGGTGTGGTGAGAGACTGTGTCGAAGGCCGCTGAAAGGTCAAGGAGGATGAGGACTTCGGTTTCTCCTCTGTCCAGTAGGGAGCGTATGTTGTCTGTTGCATCGAGGATGGTGGTTTCTGTGCTGTGGTTTTATTCTAAAGCCGGATTGGGAGTAGTCGAGGACAATGTGCTCTTCGATGAAGGTGGCAAGTTGGCTGTTGATGGCTTTCTCAATGACTTTTACAGGGAACGGGAGCAAGGAGATGTGTCTGATGTTTTTGAGGTCGGTGGGTCCACCGAGGGCTTCTTCAGGAGGGAGTTGATCTCGGCATGTTTCCAGTCGTAGGGGAATGAGGCGTTCGCCAGGGAGCAGCTGATGGTGTGGCGGAGCATTGGTGCAAAGGTGTTGGCGGCTCTTTTGAAGATGTGGTGGGGGCAGGGGTCCGTGGGGGCCTTGGAGTGGATTGACTTCATTGTTGGCTTCAGGGTGTCGGGTGGCTGATGAGGGTTTAATGTGTTGGTTGTCCTTGTCGAAGTTGTCATAAATGTGCTTGATTTTGTGGTGGAAGAAGGTGCTGAGTTTGTTGCAGAGGTCTTGTGAGGGAGGAATGTCAATACACTCACTGGTGGGTTGGGCAAACTCCTTGATGATGCTGAAGAGTTCTTTGCTCATGTGCGCGTGTGTGGAGATTTTGTCTTCAATCGTTTTTTCCTCATTTTCCTGATGAGTTGGTGGTAGGCGATGATGGCGGCTCTGAAGTTGTTGAGGGCTTCTATAGATTTGGAGTTCCTCCAGGCCTTTTCGAGGCAGCGGCATGTGCATCTGGACTCTCCAAGCTCAGTGGTAAATCATCTGGCTTTCTTGGTGTGTGTGTGTTGTTTTTTTTCTTGAGGCGGGTTATCGTGTTGGTGCTGTCGGAGATCCATCGGTGCAGGGTTCGGGCTGCGGTGTTGGGGTCGTCGTCTTTTGTGATGTTTGAGGTGGAGTTGCTGAGTGAGGAGATGAGCTGGTTGTTGGTGATTTTGGTCCAGTTTCTTCGTGGGAGCAGGTGCTGGTGTTTGTGGACGGTGGGTGTTCTGAAGGCGAAGTGGATGCATCAGTGGTCTGTCCAAGGGAGTTTGGTGGTGTCGCTGAAAGTGATGGAGTTTTCTGTTGTGAAGAGGGGGTTAAGGGTGTGTCCTGCTGAGTGTGTGGGTTTGGTCACGATCTGGCAGAGTTCAATGTTGTGGAGGTTGCCCAGGAGGGATGTGGTGTTGGGGTCCAGTTGGTTGTCAAGGTGGCAGTTGAGGTCTCCCAGCAGGATGTAGTTGGTGGATGCAATGGCTTGCAGGGAGATGATATCTGTGATGGAGTTGGTGAAAGGTCCACAGGATCCGGGGGGGTTACCTGCCATGTTCATTGTTGACTTTTTCATATGAAAAATGCTTATAATTTTCTCCTTGCACTATGCAAAAATGTGATGGGTGAAAAAATGTGTTCACAAAATAATTTGCCAGAATAATTGTGAGGTGTGTTACTGGAAAATAATTAAAATAGTTAAGCATTTCCAAAATTATATTTTGTTTTGTAAATTTTGTCTTGCAAAAATATCTTCCCAAAGTTAATGGGCAGCAGGGTCTCCAACGGTGTGTACCCTTAATAAGCACTGAGGACTTCTGCGCCACATAAAGTCCACAGCTCCCAGCTGAGTCTGGATTTCTTTTGGGCGTCGGCAATATTTTTATTGTGTTTTCGCATTACAATATACAACTTGTACATCAGTGGGGTCTGCTGCTGCACATCCCGTCACATTGCCTATGCATCCCATTCTGTACCAGTTTCCACCTGTACAACAAAAGATGAAACATAACCGTTAACTATCCCAAACTTGTTTAAGAACCCATGCCACCCAAGTCTGGGAGGGGGTGCTGGCATCTCTTCATGGGGGCACGTTTCAGTGCCCGCTTCGAGCCAAGTGCAATCGACCCCACGTGTACCCACAATGATTCCCTCCATCCACTCTCCCCACCTGTTTCTGTTTTATGGGTACATACCTCCAATATACATTGCGATTCTGCCATAATGTTCATGATTGAGGTACATCATTTTGTACAGTTCTGATACGAAAAGCCAGGTTCTAGTGACTCCTAGTATGGCTACAGGGATTTATTGCTTCTCTTACCTGGAATAAAAATCAGGCGGTTTTCAGAGTGGAAATGCCTGAGAGAGGAGTTTGTGAATACCCACAAAAGTGTACGTTTCTGCAGGGTTGACAAACTTCCAAGGCATTCCAGCGAAGGAACCCCGACTCTTCTGCGACATGAGGAAATCTTCTACCAGGGAAACCTCTATGTGAATAAATCCTTTTAGCCCTCAACTCCCCTTGTAATACGTACGCATACCAGCTTAGTTAGGTTTAAAAGTGTCACTTGGACAGAATGAGTTGAAGAAGTTCAGGCACTACAGCTAAACTAGTTGCATTAAGAAGTTAGTGGGTAGACTATAAACAATGGAACGTAACATGCATAGTGCAGAAAACCCCAAAGCTTCTTACCGCTAATGTCAAGCACAATAAATAGAGTCACCATTGTTTACCTGCTTAAAAGGTGGGTGTCAACAGCTTTCTGAACCATAATAGATTCGGCTGACTAGGAATAGTATTCCATCGCTTGGTGGCCACCACTGAGAAAGCTCTATCAACCATCTGAACAGGAATTGACATTAGGGATTGGTGCAGTCAGAACAAAGAAAACAGATGATTTTTCTGCACCTAATAGTGAGAGAGGATTTTAATTCTAAATTTGCTGTCCAGAATACAAGATATATTGTTTTCTTTGAAGGACTCAAGGCACTTCTGATGGTCGGCCTGGAGAGCACGCAGGACCTAAAAGAGATCCAGCAGCTGGAGTTCGGAAGAGGGTTTGGATACAAGGATGAATTGTTTATCGGTCAGCAGAACCTTCCAAGCCTCCTACAGAGAGATGTTGTAGGTTCTCCATTTATTTTTCAATCTTAACAAATCTTTTTTACGGCTATCTATTTGATAACAAAGTCTTTGAGAACATGCTCAAATTCTTAGATGTTGCATTGCAGGACAACGTTGCAGAGCGAGAGTGCTGCAAAGTTAATTGTAAGTGCCTTGGACAAGAAGGTGTTTATGGATCTCCTGGTGCTCCTGGAAATAAGGTAAGCACTGTTGGAATCAATTGAAATTAATTGAATTCATTCTTAACAGTTTCTTTTCATGATGATTTTGTTCTTGCACAGATGTAAAGTAACTTGTTTTGGGAGAGGAAGTGATAAACTATCACTGCTTGCATTTTCTTAATTTTTCTAAACATCAGCGGTAAATACAGGTGGTTGTTTGACAGAGGCAAGCATGGCTGAACTGCGAGTGCCTCTAAAACGTGGTCCCAATCACGAATGTGTCTTCACCACACATGCCTTTGCCCCACATGCCTTTGCCATGCAATTTTTGTTGTAAGCGCATGATTTGTAGTTAAGGGATATGCATGGTAAAGATAGCCACCACCCCAATACCTTGCCCTAAGCCCTAAAATCCTACCCCCCCTACCTCACGCTCCCACCCTAAGGCAAAATAACTACCCCATCCTGCCCTTAAATTTAGCCCTTCCCCTCACCCTGCCCTGAGGCCTAAAACCCTGGCCCCTACCAAAAACGACACAAACCCTAAAACTTACCCCCACACTGCCCTTAAAACTACCCCTACCACTTCACCCGCCATGAGGCCTAAAACCCTGCCCCTTTGAAAAGAACTACCCTCCCCTTCCCTGACCCCTAAAACCCTAACCCCTTCCAAAAACTAATCTTTCCCCCCACCTTGAGCCCTAAAACTGACCCCACCCATAAAAACTAGCCTCTCCCCCAACTCCGGCCCCAGCCCCACTTACCAGTCCGCATCTGGGGCTTCCTGTGCCAATGCTTTATATTCCTCTCCCTGCCCATCCAGATACTAGACCGCTATCTGCCTTAACCATGCGTATGCGTGGTTAATGCAGAGGCATGGTTCAGGAAAGCGTGGTTATGCTCGAAGGGAAACAGCGCACGTTGCTCAGCCCACGTTGTAAATGATGTTTACCAATGCAGGTAGGTAATGGCTGTAGCCTACTGTCCTGCGTGAAGGGACATTCTGAATGACATCAATGACAAGAGCTCTGCATGAGTTCTGTCTACAAGGTACTCCTGGCTATGGGCCAATAGTAACATGTGTGTTATGAACCTTCTGCAGAACATATTTAAGTCTGTGAGGAAGTAGAGAATAATTCCTGAGGGTACAGTCTAGGTTTTGGAAGGTACACCCACCAAACTCTTTGGCCGCATCGAAGGTGAGCAGAATCAAGAACACACACCTCTGAATCATGTCAGCTGGTTTTGTTAGCGGTCTTTATGAGGATATCAGTCCTTCACTTAAGAGATCTGTAGACCAAGCATCAGGATTTGAAGTTCAATATTGCACTTACCAAGAGCCAATGCAGAGCCTTCCGTGTTAGAGTGATGTGATGCTAACAGTGCAGCTTGAAGATGAACTGTGATTTCTAATTCTGATGCATTTTTAATTTGCAAATGTATTGTCCAAGTACACTGAGTACAGTAGTCCTGTTGTAAGCCTGTCACATATAGGATCACCACATATAGGATCAGGGTGAAACTATTTGGCTTCTGGCCATGCTTGTATAATGTTTAGTATGCTTAGGCAAGACATGACAGGCTCACAGACATCATTTACTTTTGTGACTTAAAGGATAACTCAGAGTGGAACTTCACCTCCAGGTGTTACTGGAGAGGTGGGGTGAGGTCCATGGATGTTGGCTAATTCAAAGAGAAAGTGGCTGGATCCATTAGGATAAAAAGCAGGACCTTCATCTTAGATGTATGCAGACAGAATGTGCTTAAGTGTATCTAGTTTTAAACTGTGTGCCTTTGAGTCACACCACAGGCGATGGTGGCCATCTTGGAGCAGAAGGTGCTAAGCTCAACCTTCTAAATATTCAAGGTAGTTTTTCCTTTTTGCGTGAAAACTTTCACAACATGTCAAAAAATACATTGGTATAGCTGGATAACAACTCGGTGCACAAAGAAGATCTGGAGAAACCCCAAATACAGCTTTAATTGAAAAGAAAAATGGCCCCAATCTAAGGACCACTGAACTCAATGGAGATTTGGATTTAAATGGAATACTTTCCCAGTTATTTCCTAGTATGACTCTCACAGAAAGAGTTGAAGTCTTCAAATGGTTTGAAAGAACCTTCCTTTAAGCCTATGAAATGAATCTGAAGGTAATTCAAATACCATCCCTTGAGAGCAAAGACACACTGACAGCTCCAGAACACAATCCCACAAACAATCTAATATGCTTAAGTGGCTCAGTGATGCAAATAAGCAAATTAGCAGTCTGCTTGAACTGAGGACTATCCAAAGCTTCCACTGTAGAATGCCTATGTTGCCTGAACGAACTGCTATTGCGTCACAATGTATTGGTCTTTAAAGAGGTCTGTCTTCAGCTCTTTGCTAAATTGGAGCCGATTTGATCTTGTTCTGATGGATACATAGATGTTGTTCCAGATCCTGGGTGAATAGATGGAGGAAGCCTATTGCCTTACTTTTAATCATTTGCTCTTTTTTGACTCAATTCTAATGATGTTCTGGCATTAGGTGTGCTAACAGCCACTGACCAGGGTGAGATTGTCTGGCAAAAAGGCAAGAGCGCAGGTCAAGATGTCGAGAGAACAAGCAATCGTCTTCCTATCCAGACACTTAATTGATACCAATCCAGGACTTAGGGAACTTAATTAGCATTTTAGTATTCAAGGTAATGCAAATAGCAACTCCTTGGGCACAGATTTGTTGGTCCAGGTAAGCTAGATCCAACTGACTATCAACTGAAAAACCCAAGGATTCAGTCTGAACTTCCACCCATGATGAAAGCACCTTTCTCAGCTGATAAATTAGAATAATCATGACAATTAGTGACTCTTTGCCTACCTCTCTAAAAGTTTCTTGCCACAGATATAGGGCATATTTACAAAAAAAATTAGAAATTGCTAACACCACGCTCCGCCGTTCTGAAGACTCAGTGATGCCCTGTATTTACCATGATATGGCACACCTCTGTGTTTTCCCTAGTGCTGGCGCTAAATTCAGCTACATAGCGCCAACGCATGTTCCATTGCACTATAGTGCAGGTGTGCCTGCATCGACAGAAGGATTGTTTATATGCAAAGAGGTGTTCTGCAAATAAACAATCACTTCTTGCAATTTGTAACTCCGATGTGTGCTGCATTGTGCAGCATACATAGAAGGTGCAAATCGTCATTTTTTGAACGATTGTTTATGTGCAGGAAGGGGTCCCATATAAACAATCATTCATGGTGTTGCTGTTGTTATGTCTGTTGCAGAATGCAACACACATAGAAACTGCAAAAACAGGGAGAAATTAATCATTTCTCCTCGTTTCACCATGTTAGGACCAGGTTTTTCTTGGTCTTCATTTTGGCGTAGGCCCATATTTGCGCCAACCTTGTGGATATGGAGGAGCATCAAAATCAATGGATGTTGCTGCAGAATGCCCACCACAACACCCATTGCACGCCCCTTCACGCTAAGTGCTTTGTGAAAGGGAGCCTTATTTACAAGGCAGTGTTAAGCCACCTTGTGAATAAGGCGAAGGGCTTATCATCACAGAAAAAGTCATACAAAGTGACGTTCCTGTGGCGATAAGCCCTTGTAAATATGCCCTGTAGTGTGTAAAACCCACTGCAGATTGACAGGTTGTCTGGAAGATGACTGCTATTTGCCAAAGGTTTGAGGATCACATTTGCTACCACAGACGCTGAGCAGATCGAGTCTAAAAGGTTGCACCTCTAACCTTCCATCATTAATGAAATTAAATCACCCCACCTCATTTTTTAGAAAAGCAAAGATTAGAGCAACGGCTAAAAATAGTGGGAATACATTCTGCTTAAACGAAAGTGGACTGGGAATCAGAGTTTCATATTTATGAGAAGCAGGATACCTGGAGATACTGGCCCAAAATGATTATTACAGCAAAGTCAAAATTCTCTTTATTCAACTTTAAAAAAAAAACAAGTCACAAAAGCAAGCACAGTTTAAGAAACGATACAATATCAAATTTGACAGTTAATAAATAGATTTCATCTAAAACATGCAGTAACAAGATTTAGACAATACTTTAACTAGATTAAGGACAGTGTGCAGTTCCATAATTCTTTCCAACAGATAGAGAACTTCTAATAAAGTCCAGAGTGCCTGTCATAGCTTAGATACATTCAATTGCTGTAAAAAAATAAAACTAGCTTATAATGCCTAATATTTGCATCCCTGAGAATGAGTACTAAAAAATGTTTCCGCAGGGTATTGTAAAGTGAGGAAAATAGCATAAAATGTGGCATACTCTGTTCTGAGACATTGTTGCAGGGACATTTAGGTAATTCTATAGATCACAAGCCTTGTATAGGAAGGGCTATTAAAAAATGAATGGGATTACAACGAAACCATGTTAAAAGAAATCTATTCTAAGGATTAGCAATATAGATAAGATAACATTCTAAACCTGCTATACTTTTAAGCAATTCATGGTGGTTTCCACTCTTTCTCTTTCTCTTTTTTTTTATTTTTTTATTTTTTAAATATTTTTTATTTGCATCAAAAGTACACAAAAACCACGAAAAAAAAAAAAAAGAGCAAATCAAAAATATACAACAGTCACATGTAGGCATTACAATAATCCCAAACGAAAATACGGTCATGTAAAAGAGAAAGGAAAAAGGAGAAATAGAAAGAAAAGACGCCAATAATTTAAGACATAAATGTTCCCCAAATTTTTTTTTTTTGTTTAGCCCGAAGGCCCTTGGAATTGGCAAGAGTGGTCTCCATAGCATACATTTCTTTAACAAAGCTCCACCATTCCATAACAGTTGGTGTATTTTTCTGAATCCAAACTCTGGCAATAATAAGTCTTGCACACGAAATTAAAATGTTCAACAAATCATTAAATTCATTTTGACCCACGCATGTACCAATCAGTACATCAGTTGAGGAAAAAGAGATTGGTTGATTAAGTCTATCGGAAACCACCTTAAGTATACCACTCCAGTAATCTTTAAGCATAGGACAAAATAGAAACATATGAGTGATATCAGCCCCGCTTAGATCGCATTTAGGGCATTTCGTACGTTCACTAAAATTTTTATTCCTTGTCCATTTAAGAATTCTCTCTGGGGTATGATACAGTTGGCATATAGATTTAAACATTTGCAACTTAAGGCTAGAGGAATGAACTGACATATCTAAGCTCTTAAAAGATAAGGTGATTAGATCAGGTGGTATATTTGCAGCTAGCCTTGTATTCCATTTCGCAGTTAATTTTATTAAATCGCTAGTATAAAAGGCCGCAAATAATTTGTATCCTATACTAATCAAAGCTTGGTCTGATTCTCTATAAATACAATCCCAAAAGTCTGAATCTATTATCATCATAAATTCTAATTTTTTCACTAAATAATCCTTAATTTGAAAATATTTAAACCCAGCCAGTTCAGATAAATTATAGCATTGCCTCAATTTTTCAAATGTCATAAACCCTTGATGATCATACAGGTCTCCCAATGATCTATACCAGATTCTGAATATAGTCTGCATATTGATTCATGAAAAATTGAAGGGAATCCTGGATTACCCCAAAGAGGTGTTTTATAATGAAAGCAAGAGGCATTACATTTCATCATGATGGAGCGGCAAATATTAACAGTATCTCTTATAGTCTTAAACTTAACCCTTTTGAAATAATTAGGGTCATTTAATCTGTAAATAAACATAGTGGCATCTTGCCCTAACAGAAATTTATGAAAATACAAACATTTATCCAGAATTGTTAAACTACGAAAGCGAGTTAGGAAAGCCGACCAATAATAGAGTTTGAAGTCTGGAAGAGCCAAGCCTCCTTGACTAAAAGGAAACTTAAGTGAGGAGATTGCCCGTCGGGCCTTTTTATATCCCCATATAAAGCTACTAATAATCCCTTCTAATCTAACAAAATAAGAGTTATTAACACGTAGAGGAATTGCCCGAAATAAATATAGATATTTAGGCAGAATTTTCATATTAATTAAATTTATACGTCCGATAATATTAAGGGGAAGTTTGTGCCATTTCTTAAATTGCATTGTAGTCTCTTTTAATAATACTTCGTAATTTAGAGCCACAACAGAATCAATGTCTGAGGAAATTTTAACACCAAGATATGTTGCGACCTTACAAATACCTGAAATAGAGGTAGGAAGATGATGATTTGCAACAATTTGAGTTTTAATAGCGTTAAGTTTGTAACCAGAAACTGATCCATATATATTTGCTTCGATAAAAATACTTTCAAAGCTTGAGGTACATCCGAGGAAAACACTGCTACATCATCTGCATATACCGTGATGTCTAGTTTATTTAAACCATTAAAAAATGGATTGTTTAAAGTCTGACGTTGGAGAGCAATTAAGAAAGGTTCCATACCCAAAGCGAAAAGCAGGGGTGATAAAGGACACCCCTGTATTGTCCCCCTCTTGATTGGGAACATAGGAGAGTATTTCCCCATGTAAGATATTTTACCCATTGGGTTGTCATAGAGTGATTGAATCCACCTCAACAATTGACCATTAATGCCAAATGCCTGTAGGGCTGGCCATAGAAAGCCCCACCCCACTCGGTCAAATGCTTTTTCTGCATCTAGTAAGATCATACCGAGTGGGGCGGACTGTATCCGTGCAGCATCAAAAGCAGAAATGGCCATATTAATGTGTGCTTTTGTATCACGTTTTGGTATGAATCCATGTTGTTGGGAAGATACTAATTGAGACATAACTGGTGCAAGCCTAATGGCCAATATTTTAGCAAAAATTTTGGCATCGCTATTAATAAGTGAGATTGGTCGATATGATCCCCTCTCATGAGGTACTTTACCCTTTTTTAAGAAAAAAATGATATGAGTTAGATTCCAAGATTTAGGTGCTTGTTGACCATTACCAATTGCCCGGATCACTTCCAATAATAAAGGTATTAATTCCTCAGCACAGCATTTGTATAGTTCCAGAGGAATAGAATCCTCCCCTACTGCTTTCCCTGTTGCTAAGGAGTTAATAGCCTCTCTAATTTCTCTTACTGTGATGTCTTCCTCTAGTTGTTTTGTTTGTTGTGGATTTAAGACATTTACTGTGTTAAGTTCTATATATTTTTTAACACTATCTTCCGAGGTTACATATTCCGGAGTATATAAAGCTTGATAGTAAGAAGCAAATTGTAGCAGTATAGATTTAGAATCGCTAACCAGTTGATCATTGTCTCCTTTTATTTCTTTAACTATGTTCTGTGCGCGATCTTCGGCAACTCTATAAGCCAGAAGTTTACCAATTTTATCTGCATTTTCATACTGATCAAGCTGATATTTTTTTAATTTATTAATACTTTTAGTTCTAAGAAGATTCTTGAGTGCAACTTTGAGTGCGATTAATTTAAGATTAAGATTAAGTATATCTGAAATCATTGCCTCATCAGACAAAGCTGTTGATAACTGAAGTTCAATATCACGTATTTCACCAAGCCTTTTCTCATTCAAAATTTGGTGTTCTTTATTTTGATGCCATATGTATTGCTGTGTAAAACCACGTATGCTAGCTTTACAAGCGTCCCATACTATTAAGGGTTGACTCGACTGGATATTTATATCAATGAATTGTTTCAGGTGTTCCTTAAATTGACTCACAAATCCATTGTCAGAAAATAAATATCTAGGAAATGAGAAAAGTCGAGGCGAAGAGTCTTCAGGTCTAATCTCAAAAGTAATAGAGATTGGGTTATGATCTGAAGTTACCCTTGGATAAATTGCCATTGAGCATTTATTGCAATTGAGGATGGAATCTGAGACCCAAATCATGTCTATGCGTGAGCATAGTTTATGGGGGGCCGAGTAGTAGGAATACCCTGCAAGTTTATGATTTAAACATCTCCAAGAGTCTTTTAAAAAATGATTAGATGCTAAGTCCAAAATTGCTGCTCTAGTTTTCCGCATTCTTTGAAAGGAATTTTTCCTAGTTGTGTCCAAAGCATAATTCATAATACAGTTGAAATCACCCAAAACAATAAATTCCCCTTCCCATCCAAGCAATTCTATATTAATATTATCAAAAATTTGTGGTTCATCTTGATTTGATGCATAAATTCCACATATTGTGTATTTCCGGCCCTCCAGTTTTATCTGAGCAATAGCCCATCTACCAGCTTTGTCAGTTAGTGTCTTAAGTATTTCGCATTTCAGCCCTTTTTGCCTTAAGATCGCTACTCCACGAATTGAAGCATTAAATCTAGTACAGACTATTATGTCATATCCTAATTGTTTCAACAGATGCTTATCTTTATAAGGTATATGAGTTTCAGTTATAACCACTATTTGAGGATTGTAAATTTTCAGCTCTTCATACACTAGGTTTCTCTTTGTTCTATTATTTAATCCTGAAACATTCCAAACTAGCCATTTTATACGATGCATTGTAAATGATAAAAATCCTTATCTGTATGACCGTCATAACCAATCAAAACATTTTTATAAATCATATTATTTTTGTATATTTTGTGCCTTTTGATGCCTTTTTTTCCCCCCCAAAAAACTCTCCCTCTTCCCCTCCCCACACTTCATAACATCCACCCCCCACCCAATAGTTACCTGCTGGTCCCCCCGTTCGGTTGACTGCCGTTCCCCTGGCAGTCGGAGAGCGGTTAGAGCGCTAATAGGGTCCAGGTAATCAGTACTAATCATATCAACAAAAAGATAGAAAAACCATGCTACACAGTGCTCTTTATCTCAAATATAACCTAGCCAAAAGGACAATCGCCCAAATCCCGCAAGAAATTAAAACTAATAGTAATATATCCGGAAATCCAGAAAGCCATATATGCAGAACCCAAGATGGCGGATTGACACCGCCGGAGTGGAGAACGCTGAATGGGTCCGGGCTGATGCGAGGTTAATGGACGATTGATATAGTAATTGTTGCTACACAACGCAGAAGTGTAGAGCTGTAAAGCTGCAATGCTTTAATTTTGAGAATTTACAAAAAGAAAACAGAGAGCTCGGAACTTACTGAGACCGCAAGTGCTGAATGTTGAATGCGGCAGCTACGGCTGATCGAGAGCCGTATCCGGAGCTTGCTGTGCTCCACTAGCATACAGAGACTTTCGAAAATACCACGCTTCGCTGTAGAATCCACGAAGGGCTGGACGAGCTGGGCGAGCTTGACGGCAGTCAACTGGTTTGGTCTGCGACTGCTTCAGCGCTCTCACGCGGCACCGGCAGCAGCACTGACAAAGAAGGCGAGCTCTTGTGGGATGGCGCCGAAACCTCCTACGCGGACTACCCGGACGACAACAGCTAGCGGGAGAGCAACGACCACACGGGTATCTCTGTTAGTGCCGGCTATGAATGATTTAACAGCATGTAAAAAGCCCTTATCTGCCAACAACGCTCTGGAGTTAACTTTGGATGTGGATAAACTGCACCCCGGCAAGCACGAAAAATTAACTCGACCAAAAGGTAACACAGAAGATAACATGTTGTTAAACGGAGGGATTCAAATAGAAGCAATAGAATCTGAGACAGTGTGTCAAAGTGTTACTGCAGTAGCTCAGAGCAATGCCACTTTAACTGAGTTAAATATCTCGTCAGTGTTAGATACTACGGAGTTGGTTATTGCAGATGGAGGGGTTACAGATTTAACTAATGCCTCTACTATACTGGCTAAAGGAACTACTGAGCCTTTAGAGCCTCAGAATATGAACAGGGTGATTAATACCGATACTAATACTAAAACCCCTCAGAGTGAAATGACTAATACGCCTCCAGACAAGGGGAATGCCGAGGGTGTGGAAGAAGGTGAGGGCGGTGAGGGCGGTGAAAATACTGATAATACGGATGTAGCTGAGACAGACGAAGAATACATGGACCTTAATGATCAAGGGAGCAATACGCCTTTAAAATCAATCAAAGATAAAAATAAAGCTTTCAATACCAAAAAATCGAAGGGTAAAAATAAGAATAAGACCACAAAAATTACAAGCAAATCCAAGACAAGTGTTCTGAAAGCGATTGCCGAAAACAGTCCAATTAGACAATGGGTGCAGGCTAAGGGTGGCGTAAAATCAATGGCGATGAGATTGTCTGGTAATAGCCCTAATGATCAAAATATTATTACCAAAGAGGTAAACGGAGCTACTACTATGGCGAATACGAATAGACCCGGACTAATGGACTCAAATCAAGTCACCAATGTACCACTCAGTCCCATTCAGTCTACTAGTTCTATTACTACGAAGGCCCCAGCCGAAGCTGATGGACATGATCTGTCTGGCATGATTAAGGAGTCTACAAAATCATCTGAGGGAATTCTATTGGATCATCCACACCCTTCTGTACCTTCTATGATACTTGTGGAAGACAATTCTGCTTCCGTGTTAATTAGCTGTAGCAGTAGCAGTAATAACAGCAGTAGCAGTATAACCCAAGCTTTGCCTAATACTTCTAAGGCGTCTATATGCGATGCTGTTCCAGCTCCGATAGGCGAGATTATGCTAGAAATACACCCGGAAAATACAGTTCTTTCTTCATCTAGTGTACCAACAGAATGGATTCCTCAGGGGGAGGTATCTGCTTCTTTTCAGACAATATTACATCTTTTAAATGAACAGAAACAAGAAGCTAAAATTCATTACCAGCAAATGAGGGAAGACAATAATAGAACTCAAACCACATTACAAGAGATGGCATGTAAATTGGGGGCTGTGACTCAAGATATTGAGGAATTGCAGCAAAGAGTGGTGGTAACAGAGGAGAAATCACAACGTTCTGAAATAGCAGTGAACAAACATGCCTCTCAACTTCTTCAGATGCAAGCTAAGCTGGAAGACTTAGAAAATAGACAAAGGAGACAGAATCTCCGCATTTTTGGTATTGCTGAAGGAGCCGAGGGGGCAGATCCGAGAGCATATATTACTCAATTATTTCATAAGGCCTTTCCCGACCTTTCAGATTGGGATTGGGATTCTCAGATTCAACGGGCTCACCGGTTACCCCTAGTTCAAAGGGATAAGAGTGGTAAATTCCCACGACCAATTTTGATCTACATAGGTAACTATTTGCTCAGACAAGCTATTTCTTTAAAAGCACGGCCGAACACTCCAGTCACCATTGATTCTACTATTTTTTTTGTGAGATCAGATCTAAGCAAACTCTCGTTAGAAAGACGTTGGAAACTGAAACAATTCATTGACCCGATTAAAGAACTTGGATATCAAGTTTATTTACAGGAACCTGCAAAACTGAAAGTGATTAAAAACGGCCGTTCCTATTTCTTTTTGGAAGTAAATGAAATTGAAAAAGCTATTGCCTCTTGGCGATTGGGGAAATGATTAGGTTTCCACTCTTTCTCTTACCAAATTCAGCCACGCAGGCTGCTTGTTGACGATTCATAATTTAGACTTTGATGATTACAGCATATTGATGGATAGCATGAGAATTTAAGATGATCTTACCCAAAGTCTTATTCAAGTACCTACTTTTTGGCATTATGGCATCCCCAAAACATGAGCAAATGGCCAGTATTTTTCCCTAAGAAACGTAGCAACTCTAATGTCAGTACATTTTAGTTTCTGAATATGTCATTAGTTTAAATGAGAATTAAATGAGAACTTGTCTAGATCTAGCCCACGTTTACCAAGTAGGACACACCTGCTTTTGACCAGAACTCTAGTAAGTGATTAACTCAAAACCTGTATGTACATTGCTAACGTTTAATCATTTTCTTTGCCCCTGCATGGATCCTTCTTTCCTTTTTATGCTTTCACCTCCTTGGCCACAGTTAAAATAGAAGATGAACAATCTGGTATCAGTGAAGGTTCAGTAAAAATGGAAAAGGGATTATGCCGATAATGTTGAGGAAGCATGTTGCTATTTTGTTTGTGATTAGACCACTATTTTCTAGATTTCATGATTAATAGTTTGCCCATAATCTATTGGAGACACACACAGTAACTGTTTATGTTTATGTGGCAAAATTCTTCGAGAATTACTCGAATAGACAGTCATTACACTCACTTAGAGCTAGAGTGTTTTCTTGACATATGCCTTAGCCAATCAGAAGAGAGTTGCTATTTGGCACTATGTTGGAGTCATTAGTTCAGCTGTTGTTATCAATGCCACTAGCGTTAGACATTTACCTTGGGTGAGAACTATCCTAGTATGGAAAAGGAAACATTTGAGATTATGTCAATAAACCTCATCACTTTTGAGGTACATTTGTGATTGTAGTTAGGCATGCCAACTTATATTACAGCCTGTCGTCTTCCATCCTACATCTTAGGAATGACCACTGCTGATCAAAAACTATTTAAATCTTAATAATTAACAAAGCTATATTGTTTCTACTTTACAGGGCAAAATTGGTCCCAAAGGTTCTCCAGGCCATCCGGGTGTAGAAGGAGGAAATGTAAGTCATCAATAATCTTCTATTTACTCATGTTCTTTTTACCATTACTATAGGTTTGGAGATTGTCACCTTGGATAGACACATTGAGATGTGTGGAAATACTTGAATTCATTTTCTTTATTGAAAAGCATGTTGGTCGCATTCAGCATTTCATATTTTGTTAATTAACCTTTCTAGAGTGAGAATAATCCAGGTTTCTGTTATTTTATCACTAGGATTGTCCGCCTGTGCCCATAAAGATATTCAATTTTGAAAGCGGTTTCTGTTAAACGTCTGTGAAGTCAAAGCAGATATTACTTTTTTTTACTTAAAAGAATATTCTAATAATGCTGCATTTGATTTATCTCCAAGGGAGATTCATTAAGAAATATCTAATCTTATATTTTTGTTTGATGGATTTCTCAAGTTTTTATAGATGTAGATAGTACCACCAGAAAACAGAATGAGCACACTTTGCAAGTACAACTAAATAAATGGAGCTTTATTGTCATTGGGAGAATTTCCTGCTACCCAAGATAGGGTTGCTGAGACTTAGGTGAGGGTTTAATTAAGTAAAAGAGCAATTATTGTCATGTCATCACCACTCATCTAGTCACTAATGCTATTATGGTAGAATATGTTATGTTATGCCAAGTAGGGTTGAGGGCCTACCTGCCCAGCCAAGGGCGTAGGGGATATTCCAATGGTCAAGTCTTCAGCTTCTTACGGATTTCAAGAAGAGAGGAGGAGGCTCTGATTTGTAGCGGGAAGTCGTTACAGGATTTAGGAGTCATGTTAGGGTTTTGTATTAGTGTTTTGATGGCTGTTGCACACTGATACATACTCTAAGCAGGAGCCATTCACCATGAGGTGATGGTGTCCTGCCAAAGCTCACACAAAATGTAATGGATTTCCAGAGAGTTGGATCAACAAAGATGGAGAGCTGTCTTTGATTGTGAGAGCCAAATATACAATTGTAAGCACCGCAAGACCATCCAAGATTCAAACCCATGATCTGGGCTAGGCTTGGACTGTGAGCGGCGATCACAACATCTTCCTCCTGTCCAGCGTCTGCTCGCCTGCATTCAAGATGATGCACTACATCTGCAGACTATGGGCCAGATTTATCAAGCCTTTGTGTTGCCCTTGTGTCACGCAAGGTGATGCATGGACATCACAATCCTTAAGTCGGATTTACCAAGCCACGCATAGCCACCTTTTTGGCATGGCTTGGTAGATCTGGAGAAATGCAAGGCATCGTAAGTCGTTGCCATGCATTAGATTGTTCCGGAAAGGCGTTACATGGGTGAAGAGTGGGTGTTCCTACTCATTTACCCATGCTTTTTGCTGCATTTCCAGATGTGCCAAGAGTAGTAAACCTGGGAATGTGTCAAAATTGTACGCCTTCCTGATAGAGGCGCAATGAGGAGAAATATCTTTATTTCTCCTGGTTGTTTCCTCTTTCTAAATGTGCTGCATTCTGAGGCTTTCCAACCGACTTTGTAATCAGACCAATAGTGATTTATTTTCTACTTTGCAATTATTTTATTTTCCTTCATATTTTTGTATAATTATATTTTTTCTTTTTCAAATATAACTTTGTAATAGAATGTGCTCAATAAAATATTGTTTAAATTAACATTGTTTTACAAATCGTAACCATAGAACCATCCTATTTGACATTCATGACTTTGTTAAAAAAAAGGTAAAATAGGATGTTTGCATTGTTAACTGAAACTGACTCTCCAGCCCCATGAAAAAAGATAAATCGCAAGTCCATCCATTGTTAACGTTGATCAAACTGTAGAAATTATAATGACAGTTAAATCAGATTATCGAAACTACATTTGTGTAACGAATAGGATTATTGACTGTTTACTCAATTGTAAACTGTAGTCGTAATTTTCATTTTTTATTATATAGGGCGAGAGAGGGCAACGTGGCCTCAATGGCACACGAGGTGAAGATGGATGTGCCGGTGTCAGAGGTCAAAAGGCAAGTTACTTATAATTGTGGAGAGTCTGTTATTTGCACTGTGTTGTTCAAATGTTTCTGATCTAGAACTCTCACTTGCAGTTGACTGTGTTGCCCTCTTGATATACATATAGTTAAAACAGTCACAGGGTTCAATGGCAAAAATACGTCAGAATGTGCCTCCTTATTACACACTGTTAGTCCCTGTATTACTAACACAATGTTCTTGGTATCATTTGCTCTTAGTTTTGTTCTTGTTGGTGATTTTGTAGGTCATTTTGGCTTCAGAAGTAGCCACGTCCAATCTGAAAATAAGTACTCATTTGTTAGTATTGGTGGTTCAATGCATGCCATGGGAAGTACTCTAGGGCAAGGTTGCTAAGGGAAACATGCTTGACTCTTGGGAAATCCCAGATATGAATATGTCCTGTGAATATTGCTGGTGTCTTCATTAGAGCTATCCCACCATGTTTTGCTAGAAATTATTTCTATTTTATTGTGAACCTTTAATAAATGTACAGTAACAGTATATTTTTCTTTCTTATAGGGTGTTCGAGGCTTAAGAGGAGAAATGGTAATGACTTGTTTTTGTAAAATATTTGAGTTATCTTGACGTCCACTTTTCATCTTTCTGTCAGCTTCCAACCATTGTAGTTCTATAAATATATTGTTGGGGAATCACCATGTCACTACATCCTATAAGAGCTCTAAATTATTATGAGTAGTCCTTTGATCTTTTAATATTTTGTCAACATTTCCTTCTTTATGAGGTATTATAAGAGAACTAAAACCAAAAAACATAAAAACTCTAGAATCTCTGAAACTTTAACAAGAAGGTTGCCCCTATAATGGACAAGAGATAAACCATTGCATGCAGCACGAGTGGTTACCCTGCCTTAAACCTATGAGAGGGTTTGTGTTAAAGGACCAGTAATGACAGCACTTAAATTGTTGTTTTAACATTGAAGATATTAGTTGAGTCGCAGTTCCATACCATAGCACATTTTGGAGCAGCATTGCAATACGTTTAGGTTGACTCTGGCATTACGACTGCTCTTGTCAATCAGTGGGAGAGAAAGCCTCTATTTTAGTGACTAAAAGGGCTTCTTCATTATTTGAAGTCCAGTCTGCAAATGAATTCACAAGAGAGGTAGTTTGTCTGTGTTTGCATGCCATAGAAGCTGATCCAATACTTTGAAGCCCATAGTAGATCTATCTACAAAATATACCACTGGACAGACCTCTCCTCTGGTGCTGGATCCCAGATCCTTGTTTGCAGGAACTTTACCCTGTTACTACACAGAAAAACATCCATTTGCTAACTTGAAACACAACAACATACTAACAACACAAGTTACGCACAATGACATAAGAAAGAGTATTAACCTCAGTCTTTGAGGGAGTTGCATTGAACCAAGTATTTGTGTGGGATCCTGCTGACTGTAAGTTAAAGATCCTGAGCTGTCCCTCAGGCCAAAGAATGATTCATTTAAAATTCTGTAGAAATAATCCTTCTGTCTTCCCAAGAAACACCTAAATTATTACAATGGATCAACATCAGCAGATGTGCATTCCACATTGCATGGCAGATTAAACATTCCCTTTTATGGGGACCAAGCAAGAAGTTCATAGTTCTGTAGGTGTCTGTGCAGCATACATGCATAGTGCGCCTTCCAAGGGTTTGCTTAAGACCCAAGAATACTCACTGATTTACCGTCCATGATAAGTTGGGACACAGACAAACATCCAGTCTTTTTCCGTGTGAAAACCAAGTATTTTTCTTGAATGGGCCCAGCACGCTGTAATAACTATGATGCCCCATGGTTCCTAACCGCGGCTCAATACTTCAAGGTCACACATCTACGACTTAACTTTCAGGTCACTGCTCCTCTCTTGACACCTCGTCAACTGCATCATCATATCCATGCATCTGTCTGTCACTTCCCCACTCCAAACACACAGGGTGTCCAATTCACTTTCACAAGGATGCTTGTGCTACATTCCCACAGGCTAAATTCAGTACCTCAGTACTACAGATACTATACAAGCAGCCCACATTGACTATGATCATAGACAGGTGTCTCAAGACATACCCCGCTTCTAGCGAACTACCTTCCCTGTGTTAGCCTACTGAACTGGAAGGCAGGAGCTCTACAGCACCAGCAGATACCTTTCTCCCCAATCCTCTTCCAGGATTCTAATGCCGGCAGTTCTGCATTCACAGCATGACCTTAGCCATTCTAATAATGCTTTTCTTCGTCATTATCAAATCAAAGAGCTTGAAACCCCAGGTCATGGTGATAGTAGAGCACAGCAGCACTGAAATTAAACAATGTACACAGGAGCTATTGGGTTGCCAGTGCTTAACACCTTCGGTGCTCATGACGAGCTGGCACAGTGGCGCTGTGCTCATGACGAGCTTAGCTCGTCATGACCGCCGCGGCGCTCCCACGCGGGGATAATTCCCCTGCTGTGCTGAGTGTTCTAAAGAAACGGGTGCGGTCGGCCCCCCTCCCCCCGCACTGTGGTGGAATTAGCCCCGCGGCGAAGGGGTTGAGTGGATCATGCTCAAGAGTTCTGCTATGATAAGATGTGGGGGCCTCTCATGGTTGCCATGGCCAGCGACTCCTGGCTGTTCTGAGTTTTCCTCTTCCTGTCGGCTCCCTCCGGTCTCTTTCCTTCATGCTCTTGGGTCTTAGCTAGCACTTTGAGACCCTCGGATGATATGTGCACTGAAAAACATCCTATGATATTGATGAGTGCTGCAGGGCTTTCATCCTTTGAACTAGCAAATGGCCCCAATATAGGCAGCACTCCCTAGAAAGCCTCAAACACATCAAGTCTCACTGATTGAGTCTCGCACCTCAGCGCACACCCTAATTCTCAGCCAGCGCTGCGATCCTGTTGATTTTAATTGAATTGAATGCTTGGAAAACCACGCTCTTAGTAAGACATTGTTTATGTGTGATCCACAGTCCTCCAATTTCACTTATCTCGGGTGTTGGCACTTGTGATTTCTGTTCAATTTACCAACAAAAAAAGTTTCACTTGAAGATGGGTCTACTCACTTTTTACAACACACTCAGAGGAGACCTCTGACAAAGACAATCATGGTTTGGTGCCTAAACTGCTGCCAATTTTTGCCACATTAGGCAATGTCACTTTTTGTCATTTTTTACAGCAATGGCAGCCTAATTAAACAAACAATGACAATAACAATATGTCTCCCTTACCAATGTTCAGCGAGCAATGCACTCTGTCTATGTCAATGCCAGAGCAACCATGTTAAAAGCCCAAATAGCAATGAAACCATTGCTTTCTATTCTTTTAAGATGGATGCCATCTTTCGCACCAACAAGGGGCATAGAGAGGGCTGTAGAGAACGGCCGGGGGCAAAAATAGTGAGATTAATGTGTAGAGTGTGAGTGAGATATGGAAAAAAGACACTCACTGTGATGGAGGGATACAATAAAATATAAAGTAGTTCCATTATGTCAGTAGTGGAAGGCTACAATACATCACCCAATCATAAAGAGCAGTACAGAGACATAAGCAACAAATCACAAGCGCAGGAATGCAAATTGACAACACTGCCATCCAATCGTAAAGGAGAAAGTTGCTGGCAAAATATGAAATTCAATGATGCTGGACACAGATAGCAAAATAGACCTAAAAAAACAGTTAGCATTGATGGTGCCCTGTGATTGCTGGAACGCTGGCATCTTCTTATAGTGCCTTATAGCATTGGTTGATTGCTTCCATGAATTTAAGTGAGTTAGGCATTGTCCTATAGCAGAGCTGTTCTGTGTTTTTATTGTGTTTTTAATGAAAGAATCTGCTTTAATTCTTGGTTATGTCCCAGATTTCTTCGCCTACGTAACCTATTTCTGCTGCTGTTAAATCCTTTCATAGGTTTGCATTGAATTTTGAAGGGGAGAATAAGGGCTGGAGAGCAGTCTTTTAGCTCAAAGTCCTCTACTGAAGGTCTAGCGGAGGACATTCCACCAGTATATTCTTTAGCAGATTTAGAGCTTCCTCCACAAATCAGTAGAGTTTCCATTTCCACTAAAATCTAAAGCAGGTTCTAAATCTTACGTCCATCCTGCAGCACATACAGAAAATAATAATTACTGTTTTTCACCATCCCTACAGGGGGAAGATGGTCAAAATGGCGTTGATGGCGTGAATGGAGAGGAGGTACTCTTTTTCTAATTTAAAAATACTCTTTTATTTGATGCATAGGGTGGCCACAGCATTTCATTATTACAGGACTTTAACCCTAAAGATTATTTTTCTATTTTACTTGCAGGGCGACCGCGGATCTCCGGGTGCTTCTGGAGAGGCAGGCATCGTAGGAAATCAAGTAAGACTTGTTAATTGTTAAGAATGCAACTCAGTGTGATTGCAGCAATGTGTATGCTTGATGGAGTGTAATGATGCAAAGAAATTGGAGGGGAATACAATGATCTGCAAAGCAGTTAGGGGGAAGGGAGCTGCAATGATTTTACCAGAATTGGCTATAATAATGAAAGTCTTTAGACCAAGTAACTGGCAATTAGCAACGGTCTGTCCCAATCCACATATACTTCAATAGATTTTATGTTACTTTGTCTACATAACATAACGTGTATTTGTAAAGCACATGCTCACCAAGCCCTAAGTCTCTTGGCCCTGAAATAACAGGTGTTTGTTGTCACCGAACTCAATGGTACTCATATTATTAACCTTAGAATTATGGAGGGCTGAGTGGACCCAATAGGCTTCCAACATGTGACATTGAAGTCAACCAAAGATCCCTAGAGTGAATGCATTAGCCCGGCACTGACCCGACCCTCATAATCTTTGTATAGGTCGCGTATCAGGTTCCTTTGGCTAGCATATTGTTATTAGAGCATACATTATTATGCTACATGTTGTGGCAATTAAGATGCCTATCATGGTGGTAAATGCACAGAATCTACTTCAAGCAGTATAACTTTGAGAAAAAGCAAGTATTGAAGACTAGGTGCAGTCTAGCATCTTACACACTCAATCACAGACAGGGCTATAGTGACAGTACTTATCTGTCAATATTTATTATTATCACCAGAAAAAATGAGAAAAAGATTTGCCCTACGCAACAATCAATCAACCTGATTGATTGTTGCTTGGGACAAATCTTTTTCCAAATAGAGTGGAGCCGATTGATTGTTGCTTGGGACAAATCTTTTTCCAAATAGAGTGGAGCCGAAATTATCAATGGGGAGGTGTTTGCCCACCACCACCCACCTCTCCTTCACGTTCTAATCAATTTTTGGTTGGCACAGAATAGTTTTTTTTTTTTATATGTTGTGAGAAGCCTTGAAAGTTTTTGAACTCGGAAAACAGACAAGAGTTTGAATGGGCTCATCATTATCAAACTGTTTCCCACACTGAAAAAGGTCAGAGATATACCTCTGACAAGGACAGAAATAAATAACTTTTAAGGTTGAGAGTAAAAGGGTGAAACCCTATAATTTCCACCCTGTAGAGAAAAAACAGATAAAGAAAAAGTGCAGTTGCACAGAGGTGGCTGGTGATGTTTAAAACTGGGGGGGGGGTGTAAAAGTTTGGTATGACTTCTATGTATTGAACGGTGCGGGACAGTTTAATGGACAAACGTGGGCTCCAAACTGGATCGTTCTCCAAAAGAAAAAGTTTAAAAAAAGATCTGCACATCTGCAACCACCTCTCTTTCCTCTTCAGCACCATCTTTCCACTCATCCCCGAATGCACTTCCTTGCTTCTCCCTCACTGAACCACGTAAACATACACTGCACTCACTCACATTTAAGCAATATATTTACTTTTGCCCCGTAAATATTTTGCCATCTGTGCTACCCCTTCTCACATATTTACACAAAATTGCAATTACAATTGGAATATATGACCATTGTTCTTTATGCTCTGCAGAAAGTCCAACACACTGACAGGGACCTAGCTTTGGCTTCATTCTCAGCGTCAGACCTCTCAATCAAAGCCCCTCACAAACACCTGCACAACTAAAAGTATGCACAGAACAAAATACAGAAAGAAACACAACATGATTGAATAGCTAACGCTTGAGGAAGGCAAGATTAAGTAAAACTTGAACTAAGAGAGGAACTAAATCGCTGACATGCATTGCCTTAATGTTTTTAACACTCGTTGTTCATAAATCAATCCATGTTTTTGGCATTAATGTTGTTAAGGGCATGAAGATCGGCCAGTTTTAATGTCATACAGCAGATTACTATTTTAACCACATTTCTCTCACTTTGCCCTTGACTCGGATATTTGGATCAACTTCACAAGGGAACAAGAACCATGGCCTGCTGGTCTTTTGCATCTATTTCATGGGGAAACAAATGCTGAAGCTCCACTTCTAATGGAGCCAGATGTCACAATAGCGGAGGTTAGCGTGGTGAGGGGTCTCAGCACAATATACATAACAGAAGATTAGCATTCTAACACTTACCATTACCCAGCACAAGGCCCCACAACATCCTTGCATCCACTCCGAATGGGAACGGGTGGGATCTATGCCGGTGAATGACAAACTTCTGCTCTCTTGCAACGACGGATACTCCCTACGCCCCAAACCATGATGCTGACAATGTCACTGGCCTGTAGAGAATATTGCCATACACTACAATGGCAATGATTCATTATGAAGGGCGTTAGAACAGTAAGCCCTGCGTCGTCTGTCACAGTTCAGAAAGTTGATTTACTGCCTGGCTTCCATCTCCTGCTTCGGAGTGAAGCAGGTCAGGCAGTCTGGGACACACAGCCCAGACTTAAATACATCGATTTGTTTAGAGATACGATTGTACTTCTCAATAAATCAATTTAATATTTGTACAGGAATATGAAGGAAATCAGTTCAGGGAGGCACAGCCCCAGAGCCCTAATGGAGAATCCGCCCCTGCCGTTGCATGAAGGCAATTGGAGACTATGTACAATTACACCAGCAAATTGTCTCCACACAGTCAGGTGCAAGAATTCAGAAAATCTGTCTGCTTTTAGCAGCAGATAATTGCTGCTGACACACATTTCCAGGCCTGCTCCAGTTAGGCTTTGTAAATTAGGGAGAAAGTTGTACACTCAGATAAAGGTATATTTCTGCAGCGGTTTTTGAGCCTCAGACCTGAGTTTAATGTCTCGTCACTGAGAGATCATTGCCTCAGATTAATCTCTGGAGACCACAGTGAGTACAGGATATTGCAAACAGATTGCCACGACACCAGACAGAAACCCTGCAGAATGCATCATTTTACATAGTAATTTGTGATTTCAGTATATGTACTCATGAGGTAGAAACAGACAGTGCACATGGACCCAGGTATCCAGTAATGTGGAACACAAACAATATTTACAAAATATCCACATGAGGTATGTTTTGAGTGGATACTGATGGAGCTGTCAGGAAGGGACTGCAACATAAGGGCCTAACATGAAATAAAGAAACAGACCTTTTACGTGAGTCACTCCATACACTTGACAGAAAACCCTCCCCTCCAACTGCAACAAGATAATCCCACAAAGATATCATTAAAATGAAACTCGTTAACGTAGTCAAATGTCATCCTGAAATTATAGTTTGGATGAGACTCTCCGGACACTACAATGTAGGCCAGTTATCTATGTTTGTGACTTCATCCACTCCTTGTCACCTTGAAGAATAAAGTTGGGTTTTAAGGCCATGCGCAATACTAACACTTTTTTGTGTTTTAAGGACTGTAATATGGAAAGCTTTGTGCATTGTATGTGATTATTTCTTGTAAAATGCATTTTACTATAAATGTTCTCAATGAAAAACACTTTTTAAAAACGGAGTTTACTCTGAGCTGTAGCTTTTACAAGACGTTCCGATCTGTAGTTTTTGCAAGAAGCTAAGTATATTGATAGACATTTTCACTCAACTATATATTGAATGTCGATCCCACTGATTATAATAATCTTTACACTGTCACTCTTCTTTTTTAGGGCCGGAAAGGACCCCGTGGATATCCTGGAGAGCGCGGAGAGCCCGGACTGAGGGGTGATGCTGTATGTTTTATGACTATATTCAATTAACAGATTTAAGTTCCTCTTTAGACATTTGTGCAGATAGGAGGCAAAAAGACACCTGATGCAAATAACATTTGCACTGGTCTGTGTTTGTTGTTAACACCAATTTAAAGGGATTTATAAAAGGGGAATTGGCATTGGTTTGCATAACACTATTTGTGTAGTCGAAGGATTGCACTTTTCAGCCAGCTTCTAGTTGTTCCTAATTGCTCCTAATTGTTGCTTGTGCTAAAACAGGAGAACGTTGCCTTTACACTCTCATACCTAACCACACTCAGTTCTAAATGACCCTGTCAGTCTCATACAGAATGATTCCTCTTCCGGTTCACAAGGTCATCTGAAGCTAAACAGTGCAGCATCCTCCCACTTCCTTTGTGAGGACTACTAGGTAGTGGGGCTTTTTAAGATGATAGAGGGATACCCGGGCCAACCACAGCACCGAGGCCGCCCTGATCGCAGCTACCGATGACATCCGAGCCCTGCTCGACAACGGAGAAACAGCGGCCCTCATCCTCCTGGACCTCTCCGCGGCCTTCGACACTGTCTGCCACCGTACCCTAGTACAGCGCCTCAGCAACGTCGGAATCCAGGAGAAGGCACTGGAGTGGATCACCTCCTTCCTCGCCGGAAGGACACAGAGAGTCCGCCTCCCCCCGTTCAGATCGGAGGCCACCGAAGTCATCTGCGGCGTTCCTCAAGGCTCCTCGCTCAGCCCAACACTCTTCAACGTATACATGAGCCCCCTCGCAGCCATCGCACGCCAGCACAACCTGAACATCATCTCCTACGCGGACGACACCCAGCTGATCCTCTCCCTCACTAACGACCCCGCCACCGTCAGAGCCAACCTGCACGAAGGGATGACAGACGTAGCCACATGGATGTCGAACAGCCGCCTGAAACTGAACTCGGACAAGACGGAAGTCCTCGTCCTGGGATCCTCACCCTCCGCCTGGGACGACTCCTGGTGGCCCCCTGCCCTGGGCAGCGCACCCAAACCAACAGACCACGCACGCAACCTGGGCTTCATCCTGGACTCCTCCCTCTCCATGACCAGACAAGTCAACGCCGTCTCCTCGTCGTGCTTCAACATCCTGCGCATGCTACGTAAGATATTCCGATGGATCCCCACCGAGACCAGGAAGACGGTGACCCAGGCCCTCGTCACCAGCCGTCTGGACTATGGCAACTCCCTCTACGCCGGAACCACCGCCAAACTCCAGAAGAGACTCCAGCGGATCCAGAATACCTCAGCACGACTCATCCTGGACATCCCCCGCCGCAGCCACATCTCCGGACACCTGAGAGACCTGCACTGGCTCCCGGTCAACAAGAGAATCACCTTCCGGCTCCTCACCCACGCACACAAAGCCCTACACAACCAAGGACCAGGATACCTCAACAACCGCCTCAACTTCTACGCTCCCAAACGCAAGCTTCGATCGACCAGCCACGCCCTCGCCGCCGTCCCCCGCATCCGAAGAGCCACCACTGGAGGAAGGTCCTTCTCCTACCTGGCCGCCAAGACTTGGAACTCCCTTCCTACCCACCTCCGCCTGACCCAGGACCACCTCGCCTTCAGGAAGCAGCTCAAGACCTGGCTGTTCGAGCAGTAGCGGACCCCCTCCCCCCAGCGCCTTGAGACCCTCCGGGTGAGTAGTGCGCTATATAAATGCATTGATTGATTGATTGATTGATTGATTGATACCCCATTAATGTCACAATTGCATTGCCTACTTTTTATCACTACACAAGGGTGAGTGTGTTGTGTGAAAGTGAAAGTCAAGGAGGTATCTGCGTGAATATAACATATTGATAGCCAACCATGACAAGGTTTATCACTGTTAATTAGAGTATCATTGACCGAAACCATGAAAGCTAGCAAAATGCTGCTTTTTGTGAAAAAGTCCATAGCAATGAAAATCTATAATTTCACTATTAATTTATTTTCTGGACAAATTACCACAACACAACATTTGCAGAATTCTTCACGTATTGTTTATTGCAAAAATAGTTTCTACATGAAGATTTGATATAAATTGCAATAGAACTTCAAGTGAAAATTTCTTGGACATTTCAGAAGACTTCCTGAAGATTCTGTCGAAATATTTATGGCGTGGACAACTCTGCTCTGAACATACAATGCACTTTTCACATAATTTCTCGTCAATTTTTCTGTGAATATTTTAACTGAATTCTTGGAAATTCTGCATGCCCTATGTGGCAATTCCTACAGAACGGAACTCCACTTTTTGAAATTTCAATTGCACGTTTAAAAGAATGTCACGTTATTTTCCAAAGAAATTTCTACTGTACTCTATTAAATTCTTTTGTACATTCTTCAAAAATATTCACAATAAATTGGATTCCGCAGAAATTTCCAGTTACATTTTAAGAAACAATGTGGCTTCCATTCAATTGAAATAACTGTAAAAAGCATATTTTTAGAAACTTTGCTGAAGATTTCGTGGCAAAGTCCATAGGAATTCCATGAAATATTTATAGAATGCTGAGTTCTAGACACAAAGTTCAAAGGGTTTTCAGAGCCTTGAGTATATTCAGATATTGCAGGCTTTCTGTCACCTTCCTAAAAAAAATGAAACATGTTTTCTATTCGACATAAAATGTCAGAAAAGTAGACAACAAAGTAGTAGAAAGTAATAATAATAATAAAACATGCATTTTATTTAGCTCTCATAGCACACTGCCGCTTTAACTAAGCACATTTAGCGACCTCAAAAGGCTGAGTCAAACTGGTGATGTACAGATCAATATATGTTTCCACTGCAACTGATCAATCCACTAATCCCCCTACCAACCCATTCTTCTAAGGCCTACCCACTATAACATTCTCATTTTACCACTACACAGAAAATGTAACACTTAAAATAAAATCCACCTTGTGGTTGACATTTTAAATCTGCATCTCGCCCTTCCCTTGGAAGCTGCTCAGTGTCCAGCTCTAACCCACCCCACCCCATTTAGTAGGTAGCTGGTGCTAATATATAAACAAACAATAAAGTGATGGAATGATTTGCAGCCCTTCTGATCTCTTAGGGCAACATTCCAATCCATCGTTTTTTGATTTTTGTGCTACTGTAGACATAGACCAGCCATAGGCAGATAAGCACCCTAGGAACCGTTTGAACCTACTTAGGTCTCATCAATAAGGGTTACCTATTACACAGTGCGACGTAACACATGTCTGGGCACAATGATGGACTGGGATACACCTGAGTAAATACTAATGGCCGCAATTAATCCAAGAATTCCATCCATCACTTTGTTGTTTTTCTTGGAGCTAATATATAGTCTTCCCCACTTGTTTGGCTTCCAAATTTAGCCTCTGCCTCTGTCATGTTGATGTCCTTTCCCAGATGCCATGTATTTGTAAATCTCAATTTTCCATTAGTGTCCAATGTCCATTGCAGCCCCTTTGAGTGCAGTACAGTCTACCATGGAATCCAAAATCTCCATCTCCGCATTCTTGAGATGTCTGATTTTCCCATCTCAGTCATATAAGGGTTAACTTTCTGCATCTTTTCATCCACGTATACATTGCCTGCATGTCCCCCTTCTAGTGATGGCAGATGGCTTTATTGTCCGTTCCCTAGGTAAATGATATTAACATATCCCTCTTCTCTTTCTTTCCTTAGTTAGCATCTACTTCATTAAGTTTCCAATCTACTCTTTCGCATTCTTCCTGCTCACCTTTCAATTATTTCTTGTGCTCACAACCTCCCTCCTCTATGTTTACAATGTTGACGTCTTCCTATCATCCAGGTATTCATTGTTCATATGTTCCATTTACTTAAGTGTTTTCTGACTAAGGGGCATATGTATCAAATACGATTTTTGCGATTCTCAAGTTGGGATTTTTAGCAAATGGCAATTAGAGAATCGCAAAATGCAATGTATGTAGGATTTGCTAAACATTTAGCGAATCCTACATATTCCTTATTTGCAATTCACAAATTGAGATTAAAAAATAAGGAATTCCTTCCCATGCAATCCTATGGGCTAGGAGGCCCATAGGAATGAATGGGAAGATATTCTCAATTTGCGATTCACAATCAGAGAATCGCAAATTGAGAATGCAATTTCAAGGGTGCCAGGGTGTCAAAAGAACACCCTGTTGCACCCCTGAAATATGTATGTGTGCACATGTGGCACACATACATGCCTTAAGGGCATATATGTGTGCCACATAGCAGTTGAAAAATGCAAAAAAGTGCATTTTTCCAAGAAATCTCAAATTACCACCAACTTGAAGTTGATGGTAATTTGCTATTCCTTAAGGCCAAATCGCACTTTTTCCGTGCTTCCCACATTGCATTTAAGGAATCGCAATTTGCGATTCCTTAAAGGCAATCGCAAAATAGAGAATCGCAAATTTTGCGAGTCTCTAATTTGTAATGCCCTTTTGGAATGATACATCCCAAAAGGTCTTTTCCTGTTCGCAAACGGGCCGATTCTGAGAATCGGCCCGTTTGGGAACGGGAAAAGGGCTTGATACATATGCCCCTAAGTTTCTTGTCCTTTAGCTATATAATGTGTGCTTGTCCCTTTTCTTTCAGGTTTTGTATCTACCTCATTCCTAATGTAAATTGGCTGTATAATTCCCTTTCATAGCCACCCCTATGGCCACATCTTCTTCTTCACATGTGTATCATACTCACAACACACCTGTGTCTTCATCTCCCTTTGCATAGGTGCTTATTGCCAATGTATCCTTCTTCTCTACATATGTGGGGCCTGCAGCCACATTTTTCAGGAAGTCAAATATGCATCTGCCCCACCCATAGTTTTCCAATGTCCATGTCTCTCTTCCCTGTGTGTCAGATGGCCCTGAGTTTCCCCTTCCCTATGGGGTCTAATGGTCACCTCTCACCCTCAGACAGCCACATGCTTTGCTTCCATTTAGATATGATGGTTTCCTAGTTGATTGCTCCCTGTCTCCTCTTGGTGTGTATGACGTCCATTCAAAACCCTTTCAAAAGTGCACAATGGCCACATCTCCTAGCTTTGTAGTAAGCTAATGTCTGCCAATTTCCTGCTGTACAAATTCAGTGACTTCATCTGTGGTCCTACAACATGGTATTCTTAATTATTATTCTGATCTCTTGCCTTTCTGATACACCTGCTCCATTTGTGAACTCCAGGGGCTGTAGTAAACTTGGCCATTTATGTGCATTCACAATGTGACCCTGTCTATCCTTCCTGGACATGGTTCATGAAACTTTACTTGCATCTCCCATTTCTTCCCCTCTCCTTGAGACTCTAAACATATTGCGTTGTGACTGAAAACCTAATCGATGTGTTATCTTGGCAGTCAAGAAACGGAAAGTTGTAAGTGTTGCCACCAATGAAATGACACACAAAATTTGAATAGCATTTGTGTATCCAGTATTTTCATTTCCTCCTTTGCCAGGGATGCAATATTGACTAGTCTCTGTTCCCTCGTTGTCCCTTATTCCAGTATCCCCCGCTTTTCTAGGTGCCTGATGTCCATGTCTACTCTCTGTGTGTTCAGAATCTTCTCTGGTTCACCAAATTTCACATTGCTCCCCCAGGCCCCCCACTACACACTTTCTTTAGAGTTCCTCATACTACTGAAACACTTGAATGCTAATGACAAGGGTAACTCGTCATGGAGTGCCCATTCATTTCAATGGAAATTACATTGAAGTGCAATAGGTAGCTTAGCATCCAAGTGGTTGAGAAATTAAACAAATAGGTCAGGGAATGAAGAAAGGAAAGAAGGATGGGTTGGATGGATGGATGAAAAGGTGGATGGAGGTCTACAAATGTATGAAGCCCTCTTTCGATGTTTATTAGTAAATAAAGCTATTTCAAAGGGGATCAGTAAGTGTTGCAGGGATTCTGCTCATACACAGAACAGTGCACAGAGATCCAGGACCTCAGTGAATTGTGGTGGACCAAAAAACTCACCTCGGTACCTAGAACCGCCTAAACGACTACCATCAATGTCTCATTAGCTCTTCGTCCTATAGCACAGGTACCAATGATTAGACAACCCAGAACATGCGACTTAGGATACACTCAAGAATGGTGGGAATCAAGACACTCTTTCGTTTTATTCTCATACCAGTCCACAACATGGGTAAGAAGAGACACGATAAAGTTTAAAATGTTAATTTTAACGACATGCTCTAAGATGCAGTATTGTTGCTAATATAAGCAGGCATATGATTAAAAATAATACGGTCAGCATTGTTACAATTCCATAAAACACAAAAGGAGAAATCATATTATAATGATAGTGGAAACAGGTCCTATAGTGCCCTATATGCCACCCTCCCTAGCTAGGAGCTATGTTTTATATAATATTAGAAGGTCTCTTAGGCTTGAATGGTGAACCCCATACCTCCAAAATCAGCAGAGCTGAATCACATCAGGATCTGCAAAAGCTCTCTCTCTCTGGAAACGGATTTTCTCCAAGTGTTCAAATCATGCATGCATTGTAATATTAAAGGCGCCAGAATTTCAGCTAGCTGCAGCTGCGTGCACGTTGTATCTAGAGCATGAGCCGATCAGCCAGAACAACACCTTACATTGTTATGATAACCTTGGAGGCTTCAGCACTCACTGTGCAGACTAAGGTCGACATGTAAGTCTCTAGGGATATGGAAAACAAGCCATTGTCATGTGAAGAGTTTCACGCAGCCTAACTTACAACAACATTTACATGTAGTGTTGTGTGCAAAAGCAGCAAAAAAATAAAATGGCATTTAAACTTCTAATAAGCCTATGCTAACATAGCAATGAGCGCAAGCAGGGCCCTGCCTTCACTACATAATCTCTGGCACTCATTATCAAGCATTAGTTTGCAGTATTTAACATTTGTAGCCAATAACCTTTAGTACAATAGCAAAGTGCATGTCTCTTTATATCAATGTTTATCTATTGTCATGGCGATGTCAAGATATCATTTGTTGTAGCATTTGCTGTGAATCTACCAAATTCCGTTGTGCTGCTGTGCTGTTGCTTTGCTCATGAACAAACCTACTGACTGTTTGTTTCCATTTAGGGAGACTCTGGAACCAACAATAATGTTGAAGGACCAAAGGGACAGAAAGGGAACACTGGACGACTGGTAAATGGAATTCACTCATATATATTAGTGAAATAGTGCATCTAACTATAAGAAAATCACAATGTGTAAATCATTTGCATTCAATCACACCATTACCTCCACAAGCACTGACACATAGTGCTTTGTACCTTAATTAGGTGAACTGAGAAAGTAGCTAGACCACCGTCAGGTGGTAGCAGTAGCAGTTTTTTAATTACTCACTTTATCCAGTGAGAAAATGCTCCTCTTTTCTACTTCCATTCCACACTTACACTTCTATATTTAGCTAGTTGCCCCCTACAGAGAGTGTTTACCACTGTTAATTGCCTTCTCTGCAATTTTGGGTCTGAGCTGGAGTTGAGGTTTCCTGTAAGACTATTAATAGCGCCCCTATAATTTCACCAACACAGGCAAAGAAACACCTTTACGAACTCTGGTTGCTTCCCACCCCTGCTAGTGTAGTTGCATTATGGTAATTTGCTGTAAGAACTACAAAATGGATGGCCCAAAGAATGTAAGCCAAATGAAATATGATTTACAGGGTAAGGGTTGTATAGTCAAGTGTCAATGTTTTGATATATGATAGCAACAATGTGATGCCCCATTACAGTGTTTCTTGAAAGTAAATTGCCTCTCTTCCTTTCCCAGGGGGAGCCTGGCCCTGACGGCATACGCGGAGAGACGGGAGACGAAGGCCCAGATGTAAACATCACAAATTTCGAATTACTATTTTTTCAATATTGATTGTAATAGTCTGTATCTTACACTTTTGAACATCATTGGCTATTTCAAATCTGAATTAATGTGTGTTTCTGATTCTAGGGTCCCCAAGGTCGAAGAGGTCCTCCAGGACTCAAGGTGAGTGACTTCCACAAATGAACTTCTGATATTCCTATTTTCAGAAGAGAATTATAGTAACCTGCCTATATTCCTCTTGTTCTAAGAGCAGGGATATTGCACGCTCTGATCCGGACATAGCCGAGCTGATCCATTAAAACACTGAGCAAAATCATATCATACATTTTGCTTATACCATGACTTAGCTGCTTGTGATATGGTGTAAGGTATGCCTAAACATTTTAGAAAATGCACTCCATCACAGGGGCAATACTCCATAAATATCTAAATGTGTTAGTAGGCTACTTCAAGGTTTGAAGGTGCAGGGCTGATCCATTATAAACAGCATCCCTATTGCAGAAGACCTCAAATGTAAGTTTGACTTTCATCACACAATAATATTTGGGATTATGGCCAGAACACCAAAAGCAGCAATCAGCCCAGTGAGTCATGGGCAATTATCAACACAGCCTCCCACTATTCTCCCACTCAAGACCACGATCTGGCCAATATCATGTCTTCCTTTCAAACAAACTTCCCCCGCTTTCAGCTGCTAAGTTAGGATTGATAGCACCTTCATTTCAGTATGGCCCTCACTCATCATCATATTCATCTAAACCTTGCTTGCAATGGGAAGATTTGACCTCTCACTGAAACGTGTTATCAAACTTGCAATCACCATATACATTTATAGCGCCAAGACACCCACGGTTATAAGTCGCGCTTTATAAATATTAAAAATAAATGAATAAATAAATTAGTGTATCAATAAGAAAAGCCTACAAAAGGCAATAAATTCACCCTTAATATGATCATCACTAGTTGTAAAGCATGTAAGGCAAACTAGACACAGCACACCTTAGTCCATTGCCAGAGTAGTCAAAGTGTTCACATCTTGAACAGAACTAGCTGCAAAAAGTGCTGCTGCTGGGGAAGAAGGAATACAAGACATTAATCAGGAAGGACTCTGTATAAATCCAACGTTCAAAAGCATCACAGAAAATAACAGTTGATTGCTTCTTTATTTTTTCTTAGACTAGTACGTCTCCATAAAAGGTGATTCAGCCACAACTAATGAGTTTCGTTCTGAAGAGGACTTCTTCAGGGCATCATTATTTTCGTATGTCCCAACTTGTTCAATCCATGGGTATGATTAATTGTTCATATGTATGTTAATCATACAGCGCTACTTCATAATTACATATGTCACCTCCAGAAACTGTGGCTGACAGTGTGTTCGAGACGGCGTTCTCTGTCAAGAGCCACTGATTCTGGTGGGGACATCAGTAATTATTGATGCCTGAAGAAGTTCTATTAATATTCTTTGGTCATCACTAGCATTAAAGAAGAACCCGGCCAGTTGCCCAAATGGAGTCTGAGCACATTTCTTTCCTCTCACATTGATGAGCATTTCATGCTAACCATCACCCCTTACAGGGACTTTTTATAAACGTTTTCTTACAGGCATCAATTTGAATATTTGTGACAGAAAGCAAAACTCTGATATTGTGGCAGGTGGAAGGCTTTCTAACGAGAAGAGTGCAAAGGACTTTGAGAAAATATGCAATAAAAATAACTGCCAGGCACTGCTCTAGTCATTTTTTAAATCTTGCTTAGAGTTTTTAGGCATGAGAATGTGAATAAATACATCAGAGAAAGCGTTTGTAAAATTATATTTAGAGAGCCCAATTGAACAGAAAGGCTCCCCGGAATATCTATTTTTTGTGACCAACTCACGTCATCGATTCATCCTAGTAAGGTTTCGTGTGAACCTCATTCCTTGTATGTTTTCCTATCCGGCTGGCATCTACCCCATAGCCGACCTCCCACCCTGTCCGTAAGATGGCTCCTCCTCCCAATCAAATTTACATATTCTCTTTTTTTGCAAATTCTATAAGATGCACCATAAAAGATGTATCTGGCCACTTATGCATGAATATAATTGTGTTCAATGTCGCCCAGCTCTGTATTATTTACAATCATTGCCTAATGATTTTTTTTTTTTTACTGTGCCTTCATATCTACGTCTTTCATGGAAGGCTAGGTGGCTGGATGACTTTGTTTTATGAATTATGTTTTATGCATTTTAATCCTGTTCTTAAACTCGATGTTTTTATCAAACTACTGTCACCATTTGCATTATGAAAGCTGTATCTTTTAAATGCATTTTTTATCTTGCACACCTTGCACTTTTATGATCTTAATAACTTAAGTATCGAATAAAGGGATTTGACTGACATCAGAGATGAAGTGGTCTGCACAGTTATAGTTAATATGTGCAAAACATAGGCATTGGCTATAAGTGTAAAGGAACCAGCCACCTTTGACACATTGACCACAAACCAGCTCGCCAACCATGCCAGGATTGGAGGCGCTTTATGTATTAACGTCAAGCTTGACCATGCCTGTAGAGAACTGCAAGGGTCAGCCTAACCACCAATCCTTTATAATGAATATGTGTTTCTCTTCACAACACGCTTCACATCACCCAGCACAGGATACCATAAGTTAGCTTATGACACCTCGTTATAGCCAAAATTACATGATAGGGTCCAAAGATTGACAAGAAGCCAGGCCTGACTCTGGCACATATAGGAATATATACTCAGACACAAGGACAGACTGCACTTTAAGGCAATCAAGACAGGGCATTGCTCTTGTGCTTTACCAACCCCATCACCCTTCCAGTCACCTGGCCACAATTCATGGAGAAACACTCTCACAATAAGAAGAAAAATAGTAAGGTCTTAGTCCTATTTGATTATAATCTGAACTTCTTCCCACAACACAATGCCATCTTGAAGAGCATAATCTATGATCCTGGTTAACACGAGCGCATACTTTTTCATACTTTACCCTTGGAGATCACCATGGTTCTCACAGTCAGAATCTCACTGCTCAGCTACTTCACTACTATCAATACTAGGCTTATTACTAGGGTTGTGGTATATCTCCAAATGCCTGATACTAGTTACCTATCAAAAATAGATCATACTTCAATAATTGATGTAAAGTATAAAAAGCGCTGGATGGAAGTACACCAGACAGCCTCTCAAATATAAACCTGAAGCATATAGCCATTCAAACAGCCAGACAAATGTGTTTAAGATGATATCTTTTTAACCACGGTGACCACCATTGGCACTCCATTCTCTCTAACCCAGGCTTGGAGAAGTTACTCTGCGATTCCACAGACCGGCAAAGCTCAACTGTACAAAAGCCCTTCTGGTCTATGAATGCATACTGGAATTGTCCCTTCAAATCCATATGCTAGGTCTATCTTTAGACTCAATTCTCCACGTTCCTGGAGAAGGCAGAATTCTTCCATTTCAGTCCAAGTCAGAGTTAGGTAGTTCAGAGAAGCATCAGTTGCACGACATCTGAATGCATCGAAGATGTTTGTTTATTAAATACTGAGAGAGGGGATTACCTTGTGGGGATTAGAAAGTGTCTTATTTATTTAGTTTTTCTGAGTTTATAACTCCAAATGCCCTTTGCTACAAGTAGTGGTTTCATTCAGCCCTTTGCACCTGGTAGTGGCTCTTAGTGTCCTTTGCATCAGGTAGTATTTTCCCACTGCCCTTAGCATCAGGTAGTGGTTTCAAACTACCCTTTGCATCAGGTACTGGTTTCATACTGCCCTTTGCATCAGGTACTGGTTTCATACTGCCCTTTGCATCATACTGCTTTTGTTGTACTTTAGTCCATGAACCATCTAGCAAAGTCAGCAGGTAATCAACAAATGGAAATAGAGTGATAATAAAAGTAAATACATTAATTTGATCTGATATCTATACTGACAGGAAGTGGAGATTCTGAATGAGAGGCTGAAATTGTATCTGTATCATTCTACGGGCCAATAGGATGTATGCTTTCTGTTTGTGCTGCTGGTTTTTGAACAGATTTCTGATTAAGGCCTTGCTAAAATGTTCCTCTTCTGTTAGTGTGTGCCTATGAGTAGTTGGAGTTGTCCTAATTTGTTAATGCACATATATTTTCCTCAAATCTTGTAGGGTGCACCTGGAGCCCTGGGAGAGGATGGTAATCCTGGAGATCGTGGGATTCAAGGCATACAGGTACTCAGAATGTTTCACGACAAGCTACATGAGTTATCCAATCAGGTTTCTCCTTCAGGGTTTGTTGGTAGCTAATAATTTGTGAATTCTGTAAAACATTTATATAGTACGTTCTAAAATCAAGCCATGTCCTGTTTTACCAACTTTGCGATAAGCTCGATTAAAATGTTTAGTCTAACTTTCGACATGCCTCTATTGAAAATGGTGTACAAAGTGTTCCATCATAAAGCCCACCACATTTTTAAAAGACTTCATATAATGGTTTACATTCATACCTTTACATTACACATGCACAGGTTCACTTGATTTAAATCATTTGTATAGTGTTAATCCTAATGCTTGTCAAGAACGGGGTGATGGAAAAAAGAAAGCAAGAAACTGGATGAGGCTCTGGAAATGTTGGGCCTGATTTACAAAGGTAAACTGATACGAAAGTCTAACTTTACGACTTTCAGAACTCACAAAGGGCATTTACGAGTAGTAAGTGAATCAGAACCGTGGTGTATTTTGTATATGTTTGAAGAGAGGGCGCCTTGTTTCTCTCTCATTTAGTGAGTGAAAGAGAGCTCCTTTTTTGACCTACGAGCTCAAGACTTAAGAAGACAAAACTCTTTTTTCCATTATTTCAGTTGTCATAGTGGGATCTGGGTGCTTTCGTTTAAGTTTTAGAAATTATCTAACTGTGTTATAGATAAGCCTGGGTGTAATGTTCTGTTTCAAAACAATTAATTCAACATTGCCGTAAAGCCTCTGATGCTAGATAACTTTGTGTTTCACTTAGTAATGTTTATTTTTGTTTCAAAAACTTTATTGAGACATTGAACAAAAAGTACATTAATTCAGCAAATATATTCAAAACATATTGCGTTTTAGAGCCCTTCCCTATTTACCTCTGTTAAAAATGGTATTCCTGGTTGGCTAAGGTATGCACCCAGGCCACGCAGGAACCACCACTCTAGTCAAAGTAAGCTAGGTACATTCTAAAAGATAGCCTGTGACCACCCTCTGGTAGCTTGGCACAGAACAGTTAGGCTTATCTAAAGAGGCAAAGTGTAAAGTATTTGTGCAACACACACGGTAACACAATGAATATACCACAAAAGACTCAAAATAAGTGTAGAAAAATAGATGATTATATTCTGAACAAAACAAGACCAAAAAAACAAAAATTCAATGTATAGAAGTTGAAGTATTGAATTTTAAAGGAATAAATACAGTACAGCACGTAGAAGCAAGTAGTGCTAAAAAGGTTACTTTAGGTCATGCTGGTCCGGGGCAAAGTCAAAGTTTGAGCCAACCACGATGAAGCACTGACCCACTACAGGACCCATACAGGCCCCGGTGAGCAAAGTACTTTTCCTGGTCGCAAACAACAAGATGCATTGATCGTCTCCACGCAGTGAAGACGATGCGTCCATGGGGTCTGGAGTCAAGAGGCATCGAGTGATGCACCAGATTCTGCCACGCAATCGAGGGGATGCGTCAATGCCACCAAGCTGCAGCAGCGGAGATACGCTGTCCGGTGCATCGATCTCTGGATGCAAAACTCTGGTTCCGATGCAACGCTCCAATTTTACTCCCCCAACAGTGTTGATGCGCCGGTTCTGTTTCACACAGACAGGAGATGCTTCAAAATCAGTGTTTCAAGTATCTGGGCCACTTCCAGTGAGACAGGCCTGATTCTCAAGCATCAGGTGGCAAGTCAACAAGCCCTAGGAGTTGACTCGGGTTTAACGCAGAGTCCAGCACTCTTTTAGCAGAATCAGCTAGCAGTACTCTTCAGCAAAATTCTAGAATCCATGGTTAATGGCCAACTTACCCAACTTCTGGAAAACAAAGCGCTGGACCCTTCCCAATCAGGATTCAGGGCCTTCCACAGCACCGAAACGGCCCTGCTTGAAATAGTCGATAATATCAGATTTTCCCTGGATGCAAGGCAATCAGGCATACTGGTTTTGCTCAACTTGTCGGATGCCTTCAACACCATTTCACACGGCATCCTCCTTGACCATCTGTGTGCATCTGGTGTCGAAGGAGCAGCCCTTAATTGGTTCAGGAGGTATCTGGCAGACCGTTCATCTAAAGTGCAAATAGGTGACTTCTCCTCAGAAAGCCAAATCATTAATAAAGGGGTCCCCAGGGCTCAATTTTGAGCCCCACGTTATTTAAGTTATACGTGTCCCCCTTGCCAAACTCATAAAGTCTTTTGGGTTTCAAACAGTGTCATACGCAGATGATACTCAGCTGCTAATCACCATGGGATCAGATGTCACCGAAACCAAAAAACTCTTTAAACTCTGTATGATAGCTAAAAACAACTGGATGACAAACAACCACCTTCTCCTAAATGCTAACAAAACAGAGATCATGCTTTTTGGGGATGCAGACAAACTATGGAACAACGATTGGTGGCCCCCATGTTAGGTCCTTGTCCCTCACCTACGACAGCTGCACGTAATCTAGGCATAATTCTGGACTCCAAACTATCTATGTTAAATAAAATTACCAATCTGGTCCGCATCTGTTATGGACTCATGCGTAGTCTCAGAAAAATATTCAAATAGATCCCTATCTCCTCCAGGATGCCCTCGTGCGGAGACTGATTACTAGCCGTCTGGACTACGGTAATTCTTTACTTGCTTCCATAAATGTAGGACTCCTGGCTAAGCTCCAGGTCGTGCAAAATACGGCAGCCAGGCTGGTCCTCAACCTGCCCTCGCGCTCCCCATCCGGACCTAGTCTGAAGACCCTACACTGGCTCCCAATCAAAAAAAGAATCCAGTTTAAATTGTGTTGCTTGGTGCATAAGACACTCAATAATAAAGGACCCTTCTACTTAGCTAAAAAACTCACTATATACCAACAGGCTAGATCCCTCAGGTCCAACAGCAAATTTCTTCTGACAGTGCCCAAGATCCGAACCGCCAGAAATGGGGGTAGATCCTTCTCCCGGGTGGCTCCGGAAACCTGGAACACCTTGCCTTTACCCCTCCGTCTGGAGACGGATCATAAGAAGTTCCGTAAACTAATCAAAACTTGGTTGTTTAGCTCAGTCACGTAAATCAAAGCCGTTTCTGTCCTGGCCTGCCGTGAACACTAGCTAGCGCTATGAGACCTTATGGTGATATATGTGCTCTACAAATACTAAATACAAATATAAATACAGTAGGCAGCTGGGCAACAAACAGAAAAGAGACCTTCAAGATCAGTTGTCCACTTGAGTCCTGTTAGACCTGGGGGTCCCTTGTTGGCAGAGGCATAAACCTTTGTCTAAGTAGGTACCCTTGCTTTGAGTCAGGGTAAGGGGGATACACACTTTAGATAATCTCTGCTCACCCCCTTGGTAGCTTGGCATGAGCAGACAGGTTTATCCCAAAGGCAATGTGTAAAGTATTTGCACTCAAAACACACAGTAATATAGTAAAAAGACTACAAATGGGCACCACACTAGTTTAGAAAAATAAAGTATCTTTATCTACACTCAATAACTCCAAAACTACAAAATTCCAACATAAATGGAATAAAATAGCACTTAAAAACAGACCACGAAGGAAGTGGCATCGGGCACATGGACCCCCAAACAAACAGTACTTTGGAAAATGAAGTCTATGACGATGCATGGCGTCGTGTAGGTGAGGCGTTGGTGCAAACGTTGAGGCTGGCTACCTGGCTGCCACAGGGGAGGCAAGATGTCAAGCCGCGAAGAGATGACTTGTCGAATCCAGGACAGGGAAAGTCGGTTGCATTGACGGTTTGGTTTCGGTGAGGTGGTGCACAATCGGCGAGTTCGAGGAGTCACCCTCGGCGGTTATCAGCGCTGCGATAACCGGATGCAGGCACTAGCTGTGATGGAGTCGGTGCGTGCGCTTACATCGGCAAGGCCAATAACTGCAGGCATCGATGGGCATTGGAGCTGCAGCGCAGGCAGGGTGGGGCATCAGGCACTTCATGAGAGGCGCACATGGCCTCAGTTCAGGTCGCAGCATCACGGCGGCATCACTTACGTCGTTGGAGATAACTTTCTTCCTTTTTTTTGGTTCCTTCCAGCTCCCAACAGCAGGAACAATCTCCAGAGGCCCAACTCTGGAATGGGCATCGCCTGGTAGGTCAGAACTCTCAGCAATGGAGTTCAGGGGAGCTGGTGGAGATGTCTTTGTATCCCTGAGACTTCAGAACAGTGATCTAAAAAGCTGGGGTTTAAGATCCACTACTTATACCCCATTTTGTCTTTGTTCTTCTTTGGGCCAGGGTTTCTGAGCCCAGTCCAAACTAGTTCTGTCCTCACTGGTGCAGTATGACCACAGGGGGTGGAGACAGCATCATGCAGGGAAGACAGGCCCTATTCAGGTGCAAGGAAAACTTCTACCTCTACTCAAAATGTAGCCAAGGTCTATTCAGCTCAGCTCTGAGTCATCCAGGAAGGGACAGGTACACCTCAAACCTACCCCAGTGGCTATATACAGTGAATGCAAATCCGCTGACCCTGTCACTCTGAAAACCAGACAGTCAATCCACAAACAGGCAGAGGCACACTGTATGGTTAGACCAGAAAACGCCTACTGTCTAAAAGTGGCATTTTCAAACAGACCTGGTGGGCTCTGATAAGAACAGAAGGGCTTGCTGCAAGTGAGAGGTTAAGATTTGTTCAAAGATTTTATCATCTGCGTTAATTGGCCTGTAGGGCAAGCATAGTTCTTTGTTTACCAAATGTTGGTATAATTTAGATTATGATTGTGACTTCCCCTGCATAAAAGCAAAAGTTGCAGAGTTTTTCTAAAGATTACATTTCAGTAAACCTCCATTCCACTGGTACTTCCCAGTCTCATGGAAGAGATTTCCTCACTAGTTGTTAGCTTTTCAAAGTCGCCCTTCGGGGGTTGAGGTATCTCCAAAGATGATGCCCTGTCTACACAACACACCATTTTTGCTCTCCGATTTTTAAGGTGTACAGCAGAATTTCTGAAATATTCACCTTCTCCCCCTCAAGTACATCTGAGTCCCCGGTTTGTATAGGAGCATCATCATACACAGCCTAACTTATTTATCTCTCATCTTGTAGACTACAATTCTACACATTTTTCACAAAAAAACTGTTTGCCCCTTATCAGAATGTGTTCTACCCGACTGGTATGATGTTTCTTTAATAAAAGTTTCATTAAAAAAAAGGTTTCACTAAAAATTTACTTTTGACCATATAGTGTTTTTAGCAAATTCTTTCAATTAATTTGTTTGTTTTTCTATTGTGATCACACATCACTGAGAGGTTCATGAGAAATTTTTGAATAGTTGAGGGCATCTCCCAGTATTATTTTATGGTTGAACGAGCATCTCAATGACACCCTTAACATACAAGACATTATTTTGAGGCAATGAGCCGGTCAGCTTGAAATATTCAGATCACGTGGGTTATGAGCATGGTTCAGCAGCATTTTAATATATTGTATTATGAAAGCTTTTGTTCCTAGAGTCAACCATATAAAATATTACCAAAAATGTATGAATCAAAGGCTAGTAGTTCTAAATTATAAGGTGTATCTTTTAATTTTTTAAATATGCATTCTTTTATCTGCAAAAAAAACAAAAATGCTTGCCACTTATGGTACATCAACCTTAACCATACCCCCATTATGCCTTATTATTATAATTAATTTTGTTTGTGTTTTTTATATCTGAGAAGGCATTTGACTTATGAATTGTTCACAGTTCTCTTGAAAACACCACATTTCTCATTTCTAGAATTTTTTTTGCATTTTCTGTACCAAATTCTCCAGAAGTCTGTTTTTTCCAGACTGTTCACAAGATTTCACTTTCAAATGCATTTCCTTCAAATAATAATTTTTTCAAGTAAAGTGGACATATAGATGCATTATGAAGGAGGAGGTTAAAGTTTTCAATTTACCAAAAGAGGTTAGTTGTGTCAATCTACCCAACAAATCTGGTGAACTTTGCACATTTTGTATTCATTTACCAATTCTACAAGGGTTTAGGTTGTCTTGAAAAATCATTTTTTCTTCAAACTCATAGTTCAAAAAGTGGATTGCTATTTTCATTAAAATAAGCTTACTCTCTCACTTATGTTACTAAGGAGGATGTATAATGATAATTTGTGGGTTTTATTTACGAGGAATCCATTTTGGTAGTTTTTTTTCATCTACCTTTGTAAAACAAGCTTTGTTAACTTTTCTGTAGTTTAACAAAAGAACAAATACTTCTCCACAAAACATTGTAAACTGTTACCAAAAACTACTCTAGGTTTCCATACTAATTACTTCATTATTTGAACCCAGCTTTTTCAGACACTTGCCAAAAACCTTTTTTTACAATGAAATGGTATTGTTAGGCAAGTAGCAAAAATATGCACACATTGCTCCAATTGGTATGTTAAATACTTTTTATCTGCAATTCATTACCTAATTTCAAATGAAAAACCTATCTGTGATGTACATATTTTTATAATGGCTTCCAGGGATGGCTAGTTCCAAAAAAGAACGATGCACCTTACTATATTTATCAGTGTCTTTCGATTGACATTTTGGTGTCTGTATTACATTGGAATGAACAACAGCCATCAATGCTAATGATATTCACTGGGATATCCATGTGTTTGCCTATCAGAGTGATAGCACTGTTCCAAAAGATTATCTAATAATGGTGTGATCCTGGGCAGGTTACTTGGCCATTAATGTAAAACCTGTTTGTTGGTTCAGCTTTCAATGTGGTGAAGCTGGTTCAGGATCGTGCTTGGAATCCTCACAGATAAAATTTACATTATCATAAAAGATTCAGCCGAACTTTTAAACGTACGTCTACACACCTAAACAGTTTTCAATTGCATATTTTGTGTGTTTCTCACCAGGGAACTCGTGGTTTACCGGGACCAAGAGGACCTCCAGGGCTGCAAGGACTACCAGGTCAGCAGGTATGTGGAAGAAATTTTAATTTAGTTTGTACCAGATTTATTCTTTGGATATGTTTTTATTTCACCCACTGGTGGATTCTATAGCCATTACCCACTCTTCAAGCAACATAGACACAAGCCTCATTTTTGGAACAATGGATCTACATGAAAATCATGTACATTGTCAATGGTTACCTACAAAATATGACCCCAATCAGGCTTTCTTAGACCAGCAGTAGATATCTCACTAAGCCTCACTAAGGAAATTTGCATCAAACTCTTGAAGTGATACGAGCCGAGGAGCCAGAATGACCAAGAGGCTTCTCTGTTCCAGAGAGAGAGGATTTGACTATGGCAAAAATGAATGTCCCTCACTCTCACCTCCTTAATCAACTACAGCTGCCAGCCCTGATTTTACATGCACTCATATTCTTTATTACAATACTACAAGATGAATTTCCACCTAGCTTCATTAAAATTGGCAACAAAGCCCTGCTCATGAATGAAACACAATGTGATTGAGATGTGCAGCCAACCGAAAGGTATTGCATATTTGCTGTTAATTTCCATGTTAATTTTGTGTGATGTAATGAGAACTCTTTGCGTCTAATATTACATTTTTCTTGTGTATGTCTTCTTTATTTATTTATTTTGTGTAATTTTGTACATGTTGGTTGAATGACGTGTGAGCTGCACCATGGCCTATTGCAAAACTAAAGTTGAATTTGTTGTTATCCTTGGGATATTGAGCAATATTGTTGAGTTTATTTCTTCATTATGGGTGCTGAACTGTAGCTAATGTTCTGCTTTGGGGAAGGGTTTAAGACTTAAAATTAATTGCATAAACTTTCTTTAAAGAAACACTGCTGGCAACAATGAGCAATGCATGAAACTGCATGCTGTGGTGCAGTGTGCAATTTTCAGAAACTAATTTAAATTTGACTGTGAAAAAAGTGCACATGATCCAATGGCATTTTTGGCTATTCAACAAATAAGTATTTTTTTTATCACAAGCAGTACATTAATAAATTATAAATACTACCAGATGAAAAGAAATAGAAGATTTGAAGGGGATGTCACAGTACCCTAGGGCACAATCCACTCTCATGTCATTATCTTGGGCTGCGTAGTTACCATGTCTACATAACCTGTAAGTAGTGGCAGATGAGTTATGGTTTTAACACTATTTAAAACTAACATCAATCTATTTTCTGTGAACAGAGGTACAGTTTGTAAACTGTTACTACACGCAAGAGTAAAACAAGTTTAATGCATTCACTTAGGTGTTAATTTTAAAACATTTCTTGATCTGGCACTGTTTAGTAGATATCTCTACTATTAGTAGTAGAGCAAACAGCTTTTATGTTCCATTTTGGGATTTGCATTATTTTGCTGCCACCATTATTTCCAATTTAACCACAGCATTAAAATTCCCACCCTTTCCTGGATTGAGCCCCTCTGTGCTATATAAGCTATTTACAATTGTATACATTTGGATAGCATACAAACAGCTGACAAGCAACAGAGCAGTGTGCCTAGATGAGGTGGAGAGATGACGCATGGCCCTCTACAGGGCTTCTATTTAACCATGGTTCGGCAAAATCTCAAAGTCCTTTGTCAATGATAGATGAGGTTCTCCTATAAGGTTGACATATGATGTGACTACAGAACTCTAATCCCCAATTGACGTCTTCAAAAAAGCACAGCAGTCTAGAATGTCTATTGTTGGTGTTAGTGATGCAAGGCTGGGTTAAGAGAACTGGAGTTTTTTTCTCCACTGGACGGCCCCTTTGAGAGATGTGTATTTAGTTACTGTCTGAAGTACAGTAGTAATCCTATTCTGTGGTAGAATGATGTCCCACCGTCTTGGTCCATAATTTGAGATGGGTGGTTTTCTGGTCTTTTCTTTTCTTCACCTGTTGCTTTCCAAACTAGCAGCTTCATTGTTTCATAAGTTATCCTGCCCTTTTGAGATGCCGTCAGTTTCAAGCTGGTATGGCAGGGTGCTGGGAGTTACTGTCCTGTAGGGTGCTTATGATATATCAGGAGTCAAAGATGACTCAGACTTGTATGGGTAGTCAATGAATGTCCTCAAAGGACTGACCGATGTGAAATCAAAGTCCTGGATAGACTGCATGGGTCATTGTCATGAAATGGCTGTGATGAGTCAGGCATAGGATGTTCTTCATTTAGGAATACTATGTTTCACTGAAACTATAAGATTGCTGTCAACTTGAGGGGAGGAACAAGGTCTGTACAGTGGTTTTCAATCTTCTATGCAAGGATCTTTTTTTTGCAGAAGGAAGCTTTGATAGTAGGAACTTTGCATGTACTTAGCAAAGTTATCAAATTGTGGTTGTCGTCTAATATGGAGCCCCTGAATTTTGAACTAGAGTTAAGTTGTGATGTGAATCCCTCCAGTATCTCCTTCATGAGTGAGTCCATCCTGGATCTGCACATGTTTAGAACTATTGCTAATGAGTTTGAAATTGCTCTTCATCGAGTTCAATTTGAGGTGGGTAAAAGACATTCCGGATTGGACAAGCCTTGAATTAGTTAATGTCTACACTTGGGGGATTTCGAGATAGAGTTGGGAATTATCAAAATATTGATTGGTCTTGACTCCATAGTATGCACGGATGACTCAGAAAGATTTAATTCAGAGACTACAGACCACAAGTCAAAGGATGAGTCCTTACCGCACTCTCCATATCATAGATCTATCATATCTGGAAAACCCCATCAGGATGAATTTTAACCAAATGGAGAAGAAGGAAGATGAGAGTTGTTGAATTCTATGCTTGGTGACAAGATATTCAGTATGCCTTGTGGTCATCGTTGTTAAAGGTCGCAGAGAGGTTAGGGAACACAAGAAGTTAGGGGTCATTAAAACCTTTCGTAAGAAGGGCTTTGTCTACAACTTGGATAGTTGGTGCTGCATTAAAGTCTCAAGCTTGACTTGTGTTAATTGAATGACAAATTCTACCCCTGTTTTCTTTTTGATAGGTGTATGTGGGTCATTACTCAATAGTCAGAGAGATTGTCAAATTGGGTTATTTCAGTGGTGGAAGGATTTCTCAGAATTTGAGTGCCCTAGGAAAGATTCCCACTGGGAAGGAGGAATTGATTATGTACAGAAGTAGTATAAATGGTTCTCTGATGGCGGAGGAGAAAATGTAATTTTGCCATATGGTGACTTTGAGGAAGGTGAGGGTGACAGTGAGCTCTGCATGTGTGTGTTTTTGCGAATGAGGCCCACATAGTCAGGTTGCTGAGTTCGGAATGATCTGAAGACAATAAAGAAACTTTTTGTGTAATCTAAGAAAAAAAGAGTTACAGAAGGCTATCCTAAAATGTATTAGAACATTGGAATGTTGGGAGCTCCATTGAAAACAATGGAGTGCTCTGGGCTTATAATGGCTATTATAAGCCTGGAGCTCCAACATTCCAATGTTTCTTTATTCACAGCTCTGGCTGTGAACAAAGGCTTCAGGGAACCTGAGGGGATTCCAATCCCCTCAAGCTCCCAAAAGGCTTTGTTTTTTTTGTTAGAACATTCTGTCCTCTAGTGACAGAATGTTCTAATAGCCTTATAGCCCTTCGTAGATGGGCTATACCGCTATTAAAATCCCTCTCCCTTGTTAAAGGCCCTCGCCTTCAGCTCGGGGCCTTTAACGCTGGAGAGGGCCTTTTTAATAGCCGGTATAGCCCTCTACGGCGGGCAATAAGGCTATAATAGTGGCCTTGGCAACTGTTTGTGATGATCGAAAGGGAGAAAAGGAGGAACTTTCTTTAAAGCTTTCAGTAAAAAAGAAGCAGTTGTAGATGAGTTTGGAGATGTGTTCTCAAAATGATAAGCTACCTGAAGTAACCAGGGAGGAAGAAGTGGGAGTTTAACTTTTACACACGTATCACTTTCAGTATATGTTTTATGAATATATTTGTCCATTGGACGCAGAGGTCCATACTTGGACAAGGGATTGTTGCTCAGTGTTGAATGTCTTGAATAGACACCAATCATCCCCTTTAATTTGCATTAAACATTACCATTATTTTTTTTATTTGTTTATAACCAACATTTTTAACATCCATTAGGGAAATCTGGGGCCTCCTGGTTTGCTTGGGTCAGCTGGAAATCCTGGACCAAAAGGACAGAAGGTGAGTGTAAAATATGCAGGATGTTAACGGGTATCAGAAACATTAGCTTTAATTACATCAGTGGCTAAATCAGTGAATCAATTTCAATTTGTGGGCACTAGAAAAAAGCTCTTAAATTAATACATTGCTGAATTTATTTTTTAAATCTGTGCACACCGGTCCTCAGAATGCTAATTTAGGGGCACATTATGATGGAGGATTTTCCGCATCCTCCGGGCCGGCGGAAGCCACCGCCGGCCTGGCGGATGCGGAAAATCCTCTGCGGACCCACCAAAGACCCACCGCCACATTAGGATGGCGGGTGGGTCCTGGTTTCAGTCCGCCGCTTTTCCGCCGCGATTGGCTTACAACCGCGGCGGAAAAGCTCTAACATGGCTGGCGGTGTCTATCAGACACCGCCAGCCATATTAGGATGGTGTAAAATGTATGCTTTTCCGCGGCGGCTTTTCCGCCGTTGAAAAGCATACGGACCTTCACTTCGGGGGCCAGTTGCGGGCCCCCTGGGTTAAGGGGGGGGTGGGATGTGCACATGGGGGATACCTATGGTATCCCCTGCATTTGCGTGAACAAAGCAGCAGGCACCGCGCGGTGCCTGCCGCTTTGTGAACGCAAATGCGGTGCATGCATTTTTAACATTGCGGCGGGTGCAGCTTGAAGCTGCACCCGCCGCAATGTTAAAGATAGAGGATGTGACCGCCACCCTGGCGGTCACATCCTAATCTGCATGGAGGGAAAGCCGCAGCCCATGCGGACGTTCCCTCCTACTCTGGGGTCGCGGACGGATGACCCCCTTTGTGTGGTTTTCTAATACATCTGAACCATTTTTATTTATTGTGTACAAATAATACCCAAGAGGAACCGATCACAAGTTGTGTTTTTTTGTTGCAATAAGCCTTGAAAATCTATTGAGTTTATCAGTATTTCTGAAGAGTTATGACACTTTTTCCTGTTCCTTTATTTTAATTACTTTTGTCCCCCCTAACTGTAGCCTTAGTTACATTTGCATTCAGCTTAACATCAGATATTGATTATTTTATATTGATAAAATTGAGACAAGGTACTTTGGTAAATATTTGATTTCTTGTTCTGTTATTTGTGGTTCAAATGATGTTAGGGTGAACCTGGAGATGTTGGGGAGATTGGCAATGTTGGGCCCGAAGGTCGCAGAGGTCATACTGTGAGTATTATTCTTTCTCATTATAAACTTTTTAGTTTAAATTCCCTGCTAGTATTGAGCATTTGATATTAAATTATGTTTGTCCCTGTTGTATTGTTGTGGTGGTATACTTGGGGAGGACATGGATAACGTAAACCATAAATCATTAAGTCTCAGAATTGTTGAATGCAGAAAATGTCCTTCATCCTCTATAACAACAGATTGATCTCTTTTCAGTTCTACACACCTCACAATTACAGCTAAGATATCTGTAGGGCTGGTGTGCATGATGTCATTTGTGATGCGTCTGTGACCTCTCTATAGTCCTTATGTGCAAGACTGAGAGGTTTTCAACAGCATCTTTAAGTGGCAGCATGAGGCAGTGTCCTCAGTGTTGAAACAATGGAGGAAGGACAGAAGTATGACTGGTGGGGTCTTGGAAAGACACCATTATTTCTAATGTGTGAGAACTACATGACCTCTGACCTGCGAAGTATAACCTTATTTCTGATATGTGACCTATTTTCCTGTTTGTTATGTTGGGCATAAGAGCTGTCTGATATTTCATTGTGATGCTTTTGTTCTTCATTAGTTGCACAGTTCACTTTAGTGTGCCTACATTTCATGAATACAAAATATGCAAGCTGGTATGGGTTACTAGTGCCATACAGTTCTGTCTTAATTCCTAGAAAATACATTTGACAAATGTGTTAGGCTAATAGACCTTTCACTTGAGTATACTCTCACTGGGCAAGTATCAGGCTCCTATTCTGTCCTCAAGCCACTATGATGAAGGGCACCCTCTCATGCACTCCATGAAACCTAATACCTATCGTGTGGTCCTCCACACGCTCATGGAAAGCGAAGACTAAAAGCATACAGGAAGCTGTGCCTCCAAAGACGTTGAGCATCCACCTCAAACATAGCTATTTGTGGGATGTACAGACCAAAGTCTGTATCCAGCCTGATCCAAGAATGCATTTCCTTCAAATCTTATGTACCTCTGAAGGAATGTGTTGGAGATAGATGACACTCTATCTCACCACCACCAAAATCTCTCGGATCTCCATTTAACAACTCCTCTGGCAGAAATCCAGGGTGAAATAGGAAGGGGAAGAGAAAACCTGCAGAGCAGCACCATCGCTTGGCAGAATAGTCTTCTCTTTAGTTCTACTGCCTCAGAGTGGTGAGAAGAGTCCCTCTAATTTTACAGAGAGATTTTAGTAGGTGATTGATAACAGTAGTAAAGTCTGTGGTGTCTAGTCAATAACTACACCTATTGTTAGGGTCACTATAGCTTCAGCCAGTATTCTCCATGGAGTTATATACATTTATCACTCAAGATTCTAAAAAAGAATAATCTCCTTTGCTCATACGGCCTAAAGATATATATCCAAATGAGTGTGTTAGCACAATACCCGAGGCCAATAACAGTCCTGGAGCAGAAGGGAAACAGCTGCTACTTCACAGTAACTCAGTAAAACTGAAACAAACAATGCTCCAGACTTCTATAGGATTTGTTACAGCACAAATCCTATCATCCTTAACTACTTTTAACGTTACAGCACAATACACTAATGAACGATTTTTTTGTACGAAAGAATAAGTTCTCAAAACATCCACAAGTATCTGAAGACAAGGGGCTCCTGAATGCCAACTTCTTGAGGATCTGGAATAACTGCCAAAGATTCCATGCAGAGTCATTGGGAAGCACTAAAAGGATGCAGGGAACTTCTGTGTATAATAAAAGCTTACTATTGCTGCCACAGGTGAAGACTTATGATCTCTGTGAAGCTACCAAATATTGGAAGACTACAGTACCATCCTGGATTAGGAATAAGAACTCTTAATAAATGAAAGTGCATAAAATAGCTTCATCCACGTTGGTACCGGAAGCAAACACTATCAAGTTCATAGCTCTTTGATTGTCTCTGGTGCTGATTTCTGTTATGAACAGTAGCAGTAGGGTAACTTTCAGAATGTGGAAATGCTGACTACTCAATAATAGCTGAAGAAACAATATCTTGTATTGATAATGAGCCTCAGGAAGGAAAAGAGGGAGACAGAGAAAAGGATCTGCATTCATTAATTTGTACCCCCACACACATATGGCAATCTAGCTGTAAGTTGTTGGTACAAGTAAAAAAATAAAGTTGAAAATATCTCATTGGTACCGTAATAGAGACCATATACTAAGCAGAGCATAATGCAGGTTGCCTACAACAGAGCCAACACTGTATTCGTTGAGGTTGCAGAAGGCTGGGGAGTTCAATTATAGGTAATATCAAGAATAGTGCCTCGGCTGGATTTACAGGAAATGGCCGAGGTGCATACTTAAGAAGATCTGCAGCAGGATAATACAAGAGTTTCTTCTCAGGAAATGGAAGGCGAAGGGACCATTATGTTCCGTGAATGAACAAGGGATGAGCTTGCAGGTGGCATATCTGTTGTGCAACTATGCTACTGGCCAGCTAAAATAGCATCTGCATCCTTTTCACGTATCCAGTACTCTGTAGGTGGCCTGTGTGTGGTCACCTTGGTAAAAATGTGTCTGATACTCTATGCCTGATCCTGGACTCCATGTTTCGAAGAGCGACATAACTCTTTTGAGCGCCAAGCTATTAGAGTGGGAAGAAGGCCATGACAACATACTTTGTTAATTTTGTTTTGTGACATGTTTAAGGTAAACATGTAGTAAATATGTAATATCTTCACAGGGCATTGATGGCCAAGATGGTTATGGTGCCGCAGGACGAAAAGGAGACCAGGTGAGACCAAATCAATAGGTTCTCTGTTTTCAATTGAAAGTACAGTATCTGAAATAATGTGTGATTATTGTTCCTTTAGGTATTTGATTTAACTCAAACCTGTCTCTATGGAGCATTATTACGTGCTACAGAATTTTTAGGTTGAGCCTGAGCCAGCGCGCATGCCCTCCTCTGCGAGACTTATTGTAGATGAGTAGTGAATAGAAACCCCGCCTACTCTCCGCCCATGTTTGCCATTGGCTTGTGTCATTGTCTGTCCTAAATGCTGGCTTCTGATTCATCAATCGGCTTGTTAGGCCCTCCTTAGTACAGCCACCTCTTCATATGTTACCTCCCATGGTGACTGGCCCCCTTACTTCGAGTGTTCACGGTACGTGTTATTTAGACTGTGAGAACTATTTTCACACTATTTTCTTTAATGGGTTCTCCTACTGCCTTCTTTACTTCCCCCCTCCCTCCCATTGTCTGTGATTTCTCCTCCCCCACCCTCTCTCCGGTTGTCCGTGATGACAACCATTTGCAATGCAGTAGGCCTTGCGTAAATTCTGGACCTATTGCATTGCAAATGCTTGTTTTAATGCAGCCAGTGAATCTTAAACATGCGGTGCTATATGTAGAAGCATATTATAAGCATGGGGTTCAAATAAAACAGGATTACAGGGTCTTTTAAAGCATTAAAAGTCATACCTGATGCCAGTGATCAGGCGACATATATTTCTCTTTGCTTAGCCAACAGAATTCACTTATATTAATGATCAGTCTCTATAGCTACCTATCAATTTGTACGACTGCTCTGAAAGTTTGGAAACTTAACATGTCTAGGATTACTTGATTATTTTTAACTGCACTAAATTCTTGGAGCTTGTTGAATCCATATTCAGATGGTGCAGCTGAGACAGGTGTTGACCGGAATACCAGAGAACTTGATCGTGCATGGGTATTCTGTAAAATTCTTTGAATGTGGAGGAAATGCAGTCAATCAAAGCAAGATTTCAGAAAAGTGAAACCTACAGGATACATAATTTCTTGATTTTATGCACAGGATATTGTGCACCATTATAAAGGTGTGCCTTATACTTACCAATAGAGTGACCCTTCCCTGGCAATAATGAACAACTGAATATTTGTTTTAATCATTTCAGTTGTTTTAACACTGATGTTTTTTACTATTAAACATTGAAGGTGGTTGCCTTATTGCATGCTGTGTATAGAGAATTGCTTGTTTTCTCGTTTTCTACTGTTACTCTGCAAGAATTAGGTTTTTCATCTATTGCAAATTGAGAGCAAATTGTGCCTGTTAGATCAGTATTTGCACTTTGAGTAGAAATAGCTAAATGCTGGTGATAAAAAAGAGAGCATGAAATGGGTGCAATTACAAGCACAAACATTGTTTATGGCAGTTATTTTACAATATTGTTGAAATATGCTAAATATGTGTAGTGCAAGCCCACTGTATTTGGAAATTGCCCTTCGGAGTTTGACACCAGCTTTAGCACAAAATGGTAAAGATGGTCTCAGTCTGTCTCCAGAATTGTATTATCTCACATCGACTCTTCTCAATATCTCTAAAGCACCAGACATGGGTCCTACATGTTTTTGTATTGCCCTTCCTGATGAAATGGTCAGGGCCTCATGGCATTTATAACATAAATAATATGTCTTTTCCTCTTTCTCTATCTCAGGGGCACCAAGGGTTTCCAGGATATCCTGGAGCGCAGGTAAGAGGCTGACTCGCCAGTTGTGTTTATACTACTCGTTGCACTGACTCTTGCTTGCGGTAATGCTTATTCCAAATGTATTCTTCTGATACTATTAATAGGGAGATGATGGTGAGGTTGGTGTCAATGGAGGGAAAGGAGCCAAGGGAGGACGAGGGAGAAGGGTAAGTAGATAAAGCCCTACAATAGGACTAACTTTTTTCAGTCCCTCGCTTCAACAGCGATGTCTACCTACAGAGGTCTGGTTGGTCTGAAAACCAGATCCAGACTGCTTACTTTCATTTTCAGTTCACCGTCTTGCAGACAATAAGCAACACAATAGTTACCCAGTTGAAATTCACATTCAAAATATAAGCATTTTCATGAATATTTGTTTTTAAAATCCATTAGGGCTTGCACTGAAATTGTGGATCAGACATGGACTTGGGTCGGATGTACTGCTTTACATTATGAAAAAAGGAAACAAGATCTTTGTGCATGTTTGTGTATTTAAAAAGACATCCTCAAGCTTGCTATGTCTGCAACAATGTGGTATACATCTGAGTTTCATGCTAGTATCAAAGTGAGACCATATTATATTTATAGTAAATACATCAGCCTTGAATAATATCAAGAACTGAGCTAATGTTGGCTGATTTATCATATTACTGGACAAAGATCTGAGTATTTTTCCTAACAGAGCTTTTTTGGGCATGATTTACCACACGTTGACATCATACCAGGCGTGGCTAGAATAACATAAACAAGAATATTGCACAAATAAGTTATGAGAGTTGGCAAAGGCAAGTACCCCTGCCCTGCCAATCACTCTCTTCATTCTTGTTTTCCTCTCTTCCCTTAGAAACCTCCTCTCTTATGAGTCCTGTGTTGGGTTTGTGACATAACAAGGAAGTTAATGCTGATGTGTTGAAAACCAGTATCATATAGGATGTATATAGGTAGCTAAAGGAGATTGTTCATAGAGAGACAAACAATGAAATCCAGTAGCATAACTTCTGGTCATTCCTATTTTTAAGGATACATGTTCTCTTCATTTTTACCTACTGTAAATTAAACATCTGTTATTCTAAACCAAGGTATTGTGTGATTACAACAACATAAATAAATAAATACAGATGATACAATATGTATGCAATTAGTTACTCCCAGGCTTCCTTATCTATACTATTAAACACTACTGTTTTTAGAGACAAATTACTTTCTTATTTAATGAGGTCTATATAAACATTTCTTAACTTATAAAATGTCTTAAGACATATGTTTCCATAACTACAAATTATGGAGGCCGTGTTACAGTTCTATTCATACTGATGTAAACCCTTTTATCTTTTCATGAGGTATATTCGCTGTTGCTTGACTATTTGCCATTGATCATTCATGCAATGGATCGTGAATACTAATTGACTCTCCAAATTATTGACAGTGATGAGCAAAATCACATCTAAGTGAGGTTTGGAGGGGATAAACTTGTTACTGAAGTTCATAAATGTTGACTATTACTTCTTTCAAGTGTACTCACCTCAGTTCACTCACCTCATTTCACAGAGGCATAACATCATTTATTTATTTACAAAATCTTTGAGTAGAGGTGTGCCTATTTTTCTACATCTGTTATCCACTTTATCGCTGTGGGTGCCCCAGGAGATTTCAAAGCATCATAATCTTTTGGTCAGTGACATTTTTCTTGGGTGATGGTAGAAAGCCCAGCATACTCGCTTTAGCTTTAAGCAAGTACATATTGCCCAAAACTGCGGTCACCTTCCTCCAGGAAGGTGAAGGAAGTGACCTTCCTCCAGAACTATTTCAGGACAACTCTGTGTTATATTTAGTCTACCCTATTTTAGGTTTAAACCTATCATAACTGTTAAAACCCCACCAAAAGAGAAATAGCCCTCACAAATAAACACTGAAAAAACACCGGCACAACCACAAACTAAATGCCACTCAAAGAAAGAAAAAGGAGAGTGAAAGTAAATTTTATTTTTCCCTGAAGCGTCCAATACCATATAACTTTGTTATACAAGGGAGCAGCAAGAAAGACTGGGCTAACATTATTTTGCTTGAGTTTTGTTGTTTAGGGATGTCACTAAAATATTGTTTCTTCTTCCTTATTTTCAGTTTTGTGGTCTTTGGTCTAAAGATGCTGAGTTTAGAAGCATGTTTTAGATCTTGTTTAATTATTTTATAAAATGTAGAGATTCAGGAAATATCAAAATCATATTTGATATCTTGGCTAGATTTGATTCTTTCACTGACAGGTAAAATGGCTGGATTCATATGAATCTTTTTCAATATGTACATTTGCAATTACCCACAGAGAATTGTTAAAACCCCTTGATATATCAGCCCTCTTTCCTAGCACGTCAGTATTGATAGAAGGTAAATTGCCAAACACTCCAGGCTTTAAACATTCAATTCAAGGATATTGTGACAGGTATATGTGAAAAAAACTGATGTCACCAGGTATCTGGGATAGTGGTGAAAACATGACACCAGACTTTTGGAAAACATGGAACGTAGTGTCACTTGGAATGCTGCTGCAAAAAGTTCTTAACAAGTTTAACAAAGATTGGAGGGATACTGTTTGTATATGTGGTAATTCAGCTACGTATATGAAAAGGTTGCTTGATGACCTGTCAAAATCGATACCTGAGCTTAAGTTCTTCCCTGTAAGAGATCTTTACACTTGCTAGAAGGTATGCTGAAAGCATCTTTACAAACTTCAGAGTTAATGAAGAGTGTCATTGACTTTTTAGTCCATTCTGGTGCAGTGTTTTGTTATGTGCGGGAACTAAAACGCATATATTTCTCATTTTGTGCTGTGTGGCATCAAGTAAAGAGTCATCTTAACTGTGTAATTTTGCTGGTGGTTCTCAGCCCTAGAGACCGTGAATGCTATATTATCCATGTGGCAACCGTTCGCAGAGTTGTTGCTGAGTGATGATGCCTAAGGCAAGAAATGTGAGGATCTTCGGTCACATACTGATAGTGATATGAAAAAAGTACACTCTACTGCATTCTTAGATTTTTACAGGAAAACATGACTGCTGTAGTGGACAAATAAAAAAAAAGTTAGAGTCTGGAAACAGCCTTGTATGCCATGTTCTCAGTATAATTGGTGTAGATGTGAATCATCTCCCTGAGAGTAGGCTGGGTGACACTTTTAGTGACTTTGGCACTGCAACATTTTCCATGTTCGAGTGCTTGTCACGTGGTAAACAAAGAAATGTTGAGGAGCAATTCAGGAAATTTTATTTTACAATGTATGAGAAATGGCTGGCAATGATGCATCGAAATGTCTCTTCACCAACCATGGGATTTACAGTCAATAAAGCCTCACTCTAATACTCTGCACAAGTTGTAGATCCCTTCCTTGAAGGGGAAATTCCTCCGGACTTTCAAAAGTGCTGCTTCATTTTTGACAGCTTCGATAACTCAGAGGGCATATGTGCCCAGTTTAACACATTTGTTGCAGAACCTGTTCCAGAGAATCGCAATCTTCAGGTGCACCAGTATTGGCATGGAAAGCTATGTCAGTAGCCACAGTTAGCAAATTGTGTACTGGCTGTTTTGGTGTTGCCCGTCTCAAGTGGCAATGTTGAGAGGACCTTTTCACAAGGACCTTTTCACAGATAAAATTTGCATGGAAAGGAAAGAGGGAGTTCGCATAATCAAAGACTCACTGAAGAAGTATTGAATGGTGTACTACAATAAGTTTACATTGTAAAAATGTATTTGGAACTCATATAGACTGTACTTACACTGTCTATATACCATGCACTATAAGTGCAGAAAGCAAGCAATAACAGCAGGAGGTTCCATAAACACCCAAAAGCACTTTTTCTGTTGTTTTTAACGGCGCAAAAAAGTGTAATGACTGATAACCACAGTTTTTTTAAGATACCAAAATCACTTGAAAACACTGGGAAAAAAACCTCACCAGAATTTCCCAAAAATAGAAACTGAAAACAGGAAAGCCTTGTATATTCCATATAGGTGTCCCAATATAGGCACAGGTAACATTGTAACCTTTCACCTATACTCTCCCATACATTACACACATAACGGTTCCTGGGAACTGACCTTTTACATAGATACGACACTGCACACAGAACGCGGGATTTTCCCTGTTAAAAGCCTCAAACATTATGCATGAGGATTCTTGGAAACTCAGCAGGACTATTATCTCCTGTATAATAACTATGTATAAAGTTCATTCCCGACGTCATCCTAAGTCCGACAAGTGGCATAAATACTTATTGAAAAACGTCCAGACCGTTTATTCTGTGTAACTCTCTGAGACTGAGTGAGCACGAGTGACTGAGCGAAAAGTAGTACACTGTTTCCACGGTCCTGAGGGATCGGGGTTGTCATGTTCGATAGTTGCCAAGAACTATTCTCTCTTTGGTAAGAGGAGTTTCAAGTGGCACTGTGAGCTAGCTGGTACATAGGCCAACATACCCGGTGAGGGTGTCTAGAATCAGTTTGACACCAATCCTACAGTGTACGCTATCTAAACACGCAGGTCTTATATAGGTTTTATAGGATCTACATGTAATAGCATTCTTAGTCCACTATCCCACACCTTGAGCAAGGGGTCTTTGTTGTGGATTTTATTTTCCCTGAGCAACTGAAAGTGAGGTATGTCCAGTGAAGATAATTGCTTACAACTATAGTTAAACATTTCAAGAGACCCTGGTGTGATAGGCCAGTGTCAATCCTTACTCAGGTTTGCTAACATCACGTCCTAGATGTAATTAACACTATGCTTGGAGTTAGTCCAAGTCCATTTTAATTGTTGCCTGTATGGCCCTGTAGAATACAGCAATCAATTTACTTTTAGACCCCACTGTATGGGCAGACTGCAGTACTTTGCATGTGGGGAGCTTGGTCCCTCCACAATACACAATACCAAAATCTCTGTTAATAACACCATTGGTGAGGAATTGACGTAGCAGGACTTTATTGAACATCAATATTGTTCCCTCCTCAAATAGGTTGCTTATTATTGAAAAACAAGCCAAGATGGCCGCCTGGTAGGAGCTCCTGTTAAGAGCTCCCAGTGCTGGGGATCCCAGTTAGGGCTTTATCCCTGCTAGCACCCACCAGTCCTACGGAACGGAAACACAGAAAGTAACTGGAAAAGCTACAAAAGTAACTGGATTGCCCGCTTACCTGATCCTGGAACCTGCATAGCCCCGCGATCGGCTACTGGACACTCGCCTTCAGGCACCCCCATCACGCTGCTGGACTGTGCAGCTGAAGCCCCGGGAACCTGCTGAGCTGATCCTGGAACCTGCATAGCCTGCGATCGGCTACTGGAGCCCCGGGAGCCTGCTGAGCTGATCCTGGAACCTGCATAACCTGCGATCGGCTACTGGACACTCGCCTTCAGGCACCCCCATCGCGCTGCTGGACTGTGCAGCTGAAGCCCCGGGAACCTGCTGAGCTGATCCTGGAACCTGCATAGCCTGCGATCGGCTACTGGAGCCCCGGGAGCCTGCTGAGCTGATCCTGGAACCTGCATAACCTGCGATAGGCTACTGGACACTCGCCTTCAGGCACCCCCATCGCGCTGCTGGACTGTGCAGCTGAAGCCCGGGAGCCTGCCGAGCCTGCACTTCCCCGCGGATCATCGCTGCGACCGGCTCGCGCCATAACAGAAGAGCCCCTGCGGCGTCGGAGTGCTGAGAGAGGCCCCCCCTCCCCGCTTCATGGCAGAGGACGCAGGTTGCGATGTCGGGAGCCCGACCGCTCCGCTGCACCGGAGCACGTGCGAGCTGATACTGGGCTGAGCAGCCGAGGCTTTCCAGGAGCCTGCCTGCAGGTCGCTGGTTGTGTTGCCTGGCCGGGACGAGGCCACGACGACGGACCCCCCCCCTCCCGCCCGCTCCACAGCACCGGAGGGTTGAGAGAGGCCCCCCCTCCCGCCCGCTTCAAGACGCTGGTCGTTGGGTGCTTTGCCTGGCCGTGACGAGGCCACGAAGACGGACCCCTCCCGCCCGCCCCACAGCACCGGAGGGCCGAGAGAGGCCCCCCCTCCCGCCCGATTCAAGGCGCAGGTCGCTGTGTGCTTTGCCTGGCCGGGACGAGGCTACGACGACGGACGGACCCCCCCCCCCCTCCCGCCTGCTCCACATCACCGGAGGGCTGAGCGAGGCCCCCCTCCCGCCCGCTTCAAGGCGCTGGTCGCTGGGTGTTCTGCCGGAACGGCCGGGACGAGGCCACGACAGCGGACCCCCCCCTTCCGCCCGCTCCACAGCACCGGAGGCTGGATGAAGGACCAGGAGGGACGTCTTTGAGTGGAGCCTGCCCCCGGCAGCACCGGAAGATGGATGCGACCGGAGGTGTGGCGCCACTGACTGGAGGAGCAGCTGAAGGGAGCCCTGGGTCAAACGAGTGCTAAGGGGCCGACAGGAGCCTGCCCCCACCGGCACCGGGCGTGGATACTTGCTGATGAGTTTTCCCCACCGCTCAGGGAAATACAGGTTTGGAATCCTTGTGGTAATCATTTGAGCTCACGTCGCCTGGAAGGTTTGGAGCCCTGAGGCAAACGCACAGCTCACATATAACTGCATTTAGGCACTTGGATGAAATCACTGCAATTGCAAAACTCTGCTGGCAAGCTCAACACGTTTATGGAGGCATAAGGTATTTATTTCAGCCCACCCGACTGTTCACATTTTCAAACTACCTCCTTTGTGCAAAATGGCTGGGGCCATAAAACTGCTCACATTTTTAAACTACCTCCTTTGTGCAAAATGGCTGGGGCCATAAAACTGTAGCTAAAAATCCCCTCCGGTATCTTTGATGTCCACGAGGCTCCTCAGCTTACCTCCCCCACACAAGATCACCAGAAATAGAGATAAGACTCCCTCCTAGCAAGCTATGAGCAGTGCTTGCTCAAATAGAAAGTGATACTGCCCTTCCCGGGGCTCAAAGCAATAGCAGCAGACAGGGGACCAACATTTCTATCTCCCCTTTTGTTTCGGCCATCTTAGTCTGTCTATCTTTGGGCGACCATCATGGGCTAATCATCTCTACCATCGGACCTATGGCCTTATTAGACTACTCTTATCGGTTGCACAATGTACACTGCTTGGTGCTCTCACGTCGGACTATGATAGAGTGTCTGCCTTTTGTAGTGGTATTATATTTCTATACTCCTAACTGTTTCCAGCACATTTCACTTTATCTGCACCTGTAATGCACCGATTGCTACCTCATATATTTTTGCCGTTTACAGTGGTATTATATTTTTTTATATTCCTAATTGTATCTTGCACCGATTGCTACCTCATATATTTTTGCCTTCTACAGTGGTATTGTATTTTTTATATTCCTAACTGTATCTTGCACGTCCCACTTTTTCGTCACCTGTAATGCACCGATGGTTACCACGTATATTTTTGGGCTGATCACAAGTGTCACTTGTCTCATGTGACTTTTGTTTGCAATTGGATTTTGCTACTGACTCATGTACCACACATATTTTTGACTACTCACTATTGTCACTTTCGATTCAGGTATTTTTACTGTCTACATAGGTATTTTATTCCTTTATATTATTAGTATTGTACGTCTACTTCATTCTGCATTTGACTTTTGTTTGCAATTGTATTTTGCTACTGACTCATGTACCTCACATATTTTTGACTACTCAATATTGTCACTTTCGATTCAGGTATTTTATTGTCTGCATAGGTATTTTATTTTATTCCAGTATATTATTAGTATTATACGTCTACTTTATTCTGCATTTGTTTGTAACCCACATCGTATTAACTTTTATTCCTGTAATGTACCAACTAATTTCTCATATAGACTTGTCACAGTGATGTAACCTGCACCCATTACACCGTTCCCTCCCGTACACACTAATTACTACTGCATATATTTTAGTTGCTCTCCGGTGTCGCCCCTGTTCCATGTAACTTATTGTCTGCATCTATATTCCCCTCCTGCTACAATTTTTTATCCCTGTTTGCGTTGACTACTACCTCATATACTTTGGCTGCTCACTAGTGTCACTTTTATTCCCTGCAACCGGCGATTACTGGGCACCCTCACGCACCTACCTACTCCGTCATCCCAACATGGAGCTCTTCGGCAAGCACACATATAGAATAATCTACCCACCCACACTCACCAAAAACGCCGCAAAACGCTTTAAACACAACTTACTGAGGTCCCACCCTGGAACTCCCTTTGCAGACACCTACTTCTCACCGGTCAATGGTGCCGTAAACATTGATATCATCTTCAATACCACACGCAGAGCTCAATGGAGAAAAACGTTCCTCTCTTTACTCACCGTCTCCATTTCCAGGAAATTCGCTCATGGCCGAACACTCACCATCACACCTTCCCAATCCTTCCCGGGCAGAACCACCATCACTATCTATAACAACGGGATTGTCCTAATCCAGTCCACAGACAGGAACCTGGAACTACTAGACAACCTGTTCCCCACTTTCATACAGCACCTCTCCAAACCGCGGACCCCCACTCGCAGCACTCTCAGTCCTATCACCCTTGACTTCACAGCCCCAAACCACAACCATTCTATCCTAGCTCAGCCCCTAAACGACACGCACCTCTCCTCTACCCCCGGCACCATAGTCATTCATCCACTTACTGTAGCCACCTCACACTTCTCAATCACAGACTCAGACCTCTCCCCCACATACACCAGCCGCACCCCCTCCCCCCCACCAACACCTTGACCCCCACTCATACCACTCCCATTCCGCTCACCCCTGACACCTCAGCACACAACCACAACGCCTCTAACCTAGCTCAGCCCCAAAACGACACCTTAGTCATGCACCCATCTACTGCTGCTACCCCACACCCCTCAATCATAGACATAGATCTTTCCCCCACATACACCAGCCGTACCCCCTCCCCCCATACACCAGCCCACATTCCCATTCTATTCACCCATGACATCACAGCTCCCACCCACATCCCGCCTAATCAAGCTCAGCATCAGATCGACACGCACACAGACAAACCCCACCCTTTATTCCCCCCATTCTCAGCCCCCACTTCCTCACATTAACCAATCACACAGAACACGCCGCCTCTATCAATTCAACTCCGCCTCCTCAAAAAAGAACCACATACAACCCAACTCCCCCCCCATTCTCACCCCCCACTACCCTACATGCGCCCCCATCACCACTAACATACGCCCATCCTCCACTCTGCACTCCCACCAATACCCTCTTCCTTACCAACAACCTCCCCCCTATGTCATCCACCCCCAACCCTCCCATCCCCACCACCAACACATATCCCACACTAGAGCACGTTATGGCCTCCCTCCACCAGCTCAAAGAAGACATTCACATCATCAAACAACTACTCTGCACACACTCCAGTCACTCCTCACCCACCACCCTCCTCAAGCTCAAAGAAGACATTCACATCATCAAACAACTACTCTGCACACATCCCAGACACCGCTCACCTGCCTCCCCCACCAGCACCACCCCTCCCAACAGGACCTCCACCCGGTCGGCTGACTCTCCTACTCAACGCCCCTCACACTGGACCTCAATCCCCATTCGCGATCGTGAAAACCGTCCCCACCGCTCCTGCAACCGACTATCGGACCTCGACACAGTCACCCTCATCCGCTCCTACGACCCAGCTACCCATAACAACACACCCACCACCCTCCGCGCCATTCCAACGATTCATCCAAACCCCCGTAGACCCCCCACACTGAACAACAGAATTTCTATCCTTAGTAACCTGAGAAAAGTCCCCCTCTCGCTAGAACCCCCCTCCACCTTCGACGCACCCCGTCTCAAATGCACCCTCCTCAACTGCAGATCGGCCTCTAGGCACTCCTCCGCAATCGCTGATCTCATCCTAAAACTGGACCTTGACCTAATCATCATGACGGAAACCTGGCTAACTGAATCTTCTACACCTATAATGGACATACTGGTTCCCCCCAACTACCACATCACTAGACTAGACAGGGTTGGTCAAAAAGGTGGTGGTGTCGCATGCATACACAGGAGTAACCTCTCTGTCCTGAAAGTAACCTCCCCTTCCCTACCCTCCCCAACCTCCTATGAATACATCTGCCTCGATATTATCAGTGAGGGCAAACCGATATGCATTCTGCACGGCATTTACCACCCACCAGGGGACAACCGTACCTTCTCGCAACAAATCATGGATTTGATTTCAACCAATTCCGGTCGACAAATCACACAAATATACCTTGGTGACTTCAACCTCCATTGGAACGATCATAATGACGCGGTGGTAAATAGTCTTAAAAATTTCCTCAACGCCCTTGACCTCACCCAAATATGCGACAGCCCGACCCACGAGAAAGGCTCTATCCTTGACCTTATCATCTCCAAAGAAGACTCTATCCAACTTGAATCTATCCAACCCTGTGACTGGTCAGATCATCATATTGTCACATTCTTCATCAAGGAAAAAGTCAAATTTAACCCGGTTCAATCCTTCAAGCCCAAAGTCTGGAAAAGAGACCTGAAAAAACTCAATCCAAACTCTCTACCCCCCAACAGCTGCAACCTCCTACTTCCTCCTACCAGCGTCACGGATGTCCAAGCTTTGACTGACCACTATCTCAACGCTATGACCTCAATAGTTAATGAAGCTGCACCTATGCAGCTAAAAAGAGCCTCCACAAAAACGTCCAATCCCTGGTACGACGGGAGTCTCAATGACGATAGACGGGCTATGCGAATGGCAGAGCGCACCTGGAGATCAGCTCCCTCCGCACTGCACCTAAAAGGGCTGAAGAAAAAGAGAAATGCCTACTTCAGGAAAATAAAACGGTCTAAATTAGATTTTTTCAGCCGTCAGCTCGACCAAGCCAAAAATCGTCCGAGAAAGCTGTTTGAGCTAATCAGAACACAATCCAAGGAACAACCCCAACCACTCAGCACTGTGGACAAAGCACCCTCCTGTGAAGACTTCGCCTCTTTCTTTATCCAAAAAACCGATAACATAAAGAACGATCTCCTCATTGACGTAAGTCTTTACTCCAAACCCCATTGCACAGCACCCACTGAACCAAAAAACAATGCCACATGGTCATCCTTTGCCACCTATTCGGAAGAAGAAATTGGTAGACTGCTCAGCACTGTGAAACCAGCCAATCACCTCACGGACCCCCTTCCTGCTAACGCTGTCAAAGACCTTACCCCGTCGCTCCTCCCACTCTGGACTAAAATTATTAACAGTTCACTTCAACAAGGGACCATCCTCGACGCCCTTAAAGTTGGACAAGTCACACCTCTACTAAAGAAACCTACATCCGACCCCTCTGATCTAAATAATTACCGTCCCATTACCAATATTCCGACTCTAGCCAAACTGTTGGAAAAATGCGCACAAGTACAATTGACTAAACACATTAATCAGTTTGATCTACTTAACCCTCATCAATCAGGCTTCAGAGCAGATCACAGTACAGAAACTGCTATGACTCACATAATTGACGACGCCCTTCAAATCCTAGATCAAAATGATACCTGCCTCCTCATCCTTCTTGATCTCTCGTCTGCATTCGACACCGTCAAACATGAGAATTTACTCGAACTATTAAACACAAGAATGGGTCTATCTGGAACTGTGCTCAAATGGATCACGTCCTTTCTACACAACAGATCGCAGAAATTCAAGAGTAACAACTTGTTGTCTTCGCCAATACCTGTATCGCTAGGCGTCCCACAAGGATCCTCCCTTTCCCCAACTTTGTTTAACCTAGTTATGGAGCCTCTCACCACCCTGCTAGAAGCATCCAATGTTCACTTCCACATGTACGCCGATGACACCCAACTGTATCTCAAATTACAATCACCCAAAGACATTATGCTCTTAAATTCTACGATCAGTAGCACCCAATCCTAGCTGGCCGCTAATCATCTCAAACTCAATGCTCTTAAAACAGAGTTCCTCTTGATCTCACCTCCCGCGAAGATCACGACCGCTCAAATCTGGCTTAAACACCTAACGGCACTCAATGTTCAGCCCACCATCGTGGACTCAGCAAAATCTTTAGGCATAACACTTGACACCAACCTCAACATGCAGGAACACATCAACAAAGCAACTAAAGGTGCGAACTATCAGATCAATACCCTAAGGAAACTCAAACCCTTCCTTCCAGCCAAAGACTTCCAAACTGCGGTACAAGCACTAGTCATCCCTCGAAAAGATTACAGCAGCATCGCCCTCTGCGGTCTCCCCCTAACTACTATGGCACCCATAAGAGCTTCTCTAAACGCAGCAGCGAGACTCATCACTGGATCAAAAAAACACTCACACATTTCCCCTGACCTGAAATCGCTGAACTGGCTGCCTTTTGAAGCCAGAATACACTTGAAAATCGCCTGCATGACGCACAAGGGTGTCCACCTGAGCTCACCCGGATACCTCGCTCAGAAGCTGACGATTTCTGGAGGCTCCAGAAACACTAGAGGCACAAACAATCTTTTGCTAAAGCCCCAGAAATTCCGCAAGGAAAAAACCTATAAACGCTCCTTCTCAGGAATGGCACCCAGGATCTGGAACTCACTCCCCCCTGAAACCAGGCTCATCTCCTCCACCATACTTTTTAAGAAAGAAGTAAAGGCTATCCTCATGGCTAAATACACTTGAATTATCACTAGGGAAGATTTTTACAAACGCTGAACCATCCTGTTCTACTGATCTTTTGCATTTTTGTATGACTCGTGTTATTGACTTACCTGATTGTTTACGCTACCACCTATTTTTATTTGTATCACCATTGATGTATCTATCTGACTACGCTCCTGCATTTACCCTCCCCACCCCAATTGTTATTTACTCACATGCTGTACCCTTCGTATGTAAAGCGCTCTGATATCTGCAAAGATCTTGTTCGCGCTATATAAAACTTTCAAAATAAATGAAATAAATTGTTCAAATATCAGCTCTATCTCAGCCTTTAATGTTAGCAGTGCTAATCATTTTGCTGGCTTCTTGTAAGTATTTCAGTAATGAACAGTGGGGAGAAAGCTGTTTTTGTAGATATCTTCTTCAGAAACATGTCCTTCCAGAATGTCCCAATCCTAAACTGGAGAGGCATTTTAACCCCTTGCGTGCTGCAGTTGGCCGACGGCAGCACTACCTCCTTAGTGCTGCCGTCGGCCAACGGCCGACACAGCCCCGCCCACTCTTCAGAACGCCCGCATCGCGGTGGAAGCACCGCCGCGGTTAAGGCGTCAAAAGCCTGACACTTTAAGCAATAATATCATACTGTTTTTAGCCCAATTACCCAGTTCCCATACACTCATTACTTTTCTCTACATTTGGAGATTCAAATATCCATTTGGCTATCCACTAAAGCTGAGCTGCCAAGTAGTAAAACTCAAAGTTAGAGGACTCCAGGCATCCCTTCTCTGTAGTGTGCCTAAGTGTTCATATTGATACTCTACAATGTCCTGAGATCCAAATTCAGTCTATTAAAATGGTGTCTACTTTGTTTTAAAAAAAAATAGGTTGCAGAAATCACTGCCAACATTGTGGCAAAGTAATACAGTAATCTTGGTAGCAACACCATTTAGACAGTAACGTAACGTCTTCCAAAAAGATGCATTTTTCTGAGTGCCATCAAAGCTGCTCCCACATGTCCTGCAACTACGTTTTCCACAGTATGATAAACTCTGATGCCTTAATACTTATATTCATTACGTTTCTGTGTTAAGTCCTAAACAGGGAGTTTCCGTGTTGGATTGTTTGCATAGGAAATAATCATGATTTGCTCCAATTTACCTACTCACTCAATACTCTGCCAAACCCTTTGATCATAGCAATTGCATGATTCTTCCCTGTTCCTGTGTCTTGTAAATAAGAGTATGTAATCTGAATATAAAGAGATGACATGCGTAACGGCAGTTACTTCTTTCCCTATGTATTTTCCTTTCACTTGAAATATGCTTTCCAAGGGCTCAGTTGCCATCACAAATAAGTAATTCTGACAAGGGACACGCTTACAGGTGCCCATTTCCACCAGGAAAACATAGTTGATCAAGTGGCCTTTTCACACACTAGTCATCAGTCTAGAGGATAATGGTCTGATCCACGATATCCACAATATCATCACTGGTTCGATATCCAGTTTCTTTACTTCCACAAACAACTTTACTGTTTGATATCAATTGGCAGTAGAATAAGCGGGGACTACATGAAACAACTTCCAATTTCTTGATCATTCCTTTTGCAAAAGTATTCCAACATCATAACAAAGCTCTCAAATGTACTTTTGTCAAGGGCCACAATATGAACTTTAACAGTGACAGATAGGAGGAAACACAGATGTTTAGTTGCTGTAGGTGAAAATGCATTGGCCCATTGGGAAAATAAAATAAGTGGTCAAGTGCACATTTTCATTAGATTTCTTTATAGAGAATTTTCAACCTGCTCTAAATGCTGCATGCATGAAATTTACGCATGTGAGTACTCCTTGAAGATTACAGCTTCTGCAGTTCTTCAGAAGTACTACAAAGATTATTTATGGATCCCCACGAGACAAAAATGTATTCATACATAGAGGTAATCCAACTGGAGTGAATTTACTGATTTAAAGATATGTGGATTTCTCTGAAAGTGTTCATTTTTTGTACAGAAAACTTTACATACTTAGTAGACTTTTGTGCATTAGTAAGCCAGAATTAAAGCAGGCAAAAATAGGAGTGCTCAGGGAAGAGATTTCTGACACGCAAGCTCCACTGAACTCACAAAAGTCATAACTTTGAGGCTGTTCACAAAGATTTTCCATTGTGATTTCCACTCTGGAAGCACATTGACAACTCCTGCAAAATTAAGAAGTACCTGTGTTTATCAATGATATGGGAATCAATTGGGGGTTACTTGTAGTGAAAAAAGATAGCAGCATTAGTATTAGCAGGGGTTGGATGTAGTGGGTGTAGATCTAAGAATCTGTGAAATATGTACTTTTTCAAGTGTAGCTCCTGGGATTTTGTGTTTTTCTCATACAAGATTATGGAATTTAATATAGCTGGGTCTAACTGGGACAGACACTAAAAAATACATGTACCCCTGGCTCAATTAAGAGTGCATTGATGCCAGTTGCATTCTAAATATGAGGAACAGAATAGGCTCACTTTTTGGTGTAGCTCTCTTTCCCCCAAACTCTAAAAAGTTCTAACACTGGTGCTGTTGGACCTCTCCGCGGCATTTGATACTGTCTGTCACAAACAACTATTGTCGCGGATGGGAGAGTCCGGCCTTCAGGGCACAGCACTTGCCTGGTTCGCATCCTTTCTTGAAGGGAGGAAGCAGAGAGTGCAATTAGGTGACCTACTTTCCACCGCAACATCGATCACCTGCGGAGTACCGCAAGGGTCTGCTCTGTCACCACTCATGTTCAATATATATCTACAGCCCCTCATTCGGATGCTCAACCAATTGGACTGCCAGGTGTATAACTACGCCGATGACACCCAACTCATCATCCAATTGGATGATAGCCAGGATGCCGTTGCAAGACTACGTAACATCTTGAGAAGCACGGCCAATTGGATGTCCGAGAACTCCTTGAAAGTCAACCCGGACAAAACCGAGGTGTTGCCAATGACTTTAGTTGGCAACCCATGGAGTGATCAATTCTGGCCCAAGGAGCTGGGTACCCCCCCTGAACCGGCGACAGTTGTCAAAAGCCTGGGGATCCGGGTGGACGACAAACTGTCCATGAAAAAACAGGTCACAGCCGTGATCGGCACTTGCGTCGGCCTCCTCCGACAACTGAGGAAGGTTTCATCTGTGCTGTCCTTCTCTTCTCTGAGGAGTGCGGTCTCCGCTATGATTTTAGCCAGGCTGGACTATGGCAACTCGCTGTATATAGGACTACCACAAAAGCTATTAAAAAGAATGCAGATTGTTATGAACGACGCTGCAAGACTCATATTTAAGAAACCAAGGCATACACACGCCTCTCCCCTTTTACGCGATTTGCATTGGCTACCGGTCAAGCAGAGGCTAACGTTCAAGGGGCTTTGCATCGTTCATAAGGCTCTGTATGGAAGGGCACCCAATTACGTGAAGGCACGTTTGTCTTCCTACAGACCAGCTAGGGAGCTTAGATCGGCTGAAGCAGCTCTCCTTGTCCAGCCGCGTTGTAGGTTGGCTACGGTGGGAGGTCGTGCATTCTCACACACCCTACCAGCGCTATGGAATAAACTACCTCTAGATCTGCGAAAGGACACTAAGTTAATGTCTTTCAGAAAGAAATTAAAAACATTGCTGTTTCAGCAAGCATGGGGTGGTCCCTAAATGATTAAATCTGTTGTAGCCCTTGAGTTGCCTGTGGACCCTGTCAAAGCGCTTAGAGACCCCTGGGTTATAGTGCGCTATATAAATCAAATAAATAAATAAATAAATAAATAAATCTTACTAATGTTGGCTTATGACAATTAACATAAATGCACTGTTACACTACCTGAAATGGAAGTGCATGCAAAACTCCAAGCACGTGATCAATCTTCATGAAAATATGTAGGGCAAAAAAAGCAGTATCTTAAACTCCTTGGAGATTTGTGTCTAGGCGGAGGAAGAAAATATCTAGTGCATGAAAATACGTAGGGCAAAAACAAATGAAGGAGTATTTTAAACTCCTTGGATATTTGTGTCTAGGAGTAGGAAGCAAATGTATAGTGCTAAAGTTTGTCTCTGATAAAAAGCACACTAGGGCCTTGATAACAATGTGTTGATATGTTAAGTGGTAGTTATGCTAAGATAGTATGTTAGAAATAGGGCGCTAATGTTCTAAATATATAACTTCAGGGCAATGTGGCATTATATGTGGGTACTTAATTGTCCATTTTCCCATATTTGTTTTTATTACTTCCATTATTACTTCATTATTTCACTTTTAAAAATGCTATAATTCACATGTCAAATCAGTCTTTTTGTAATGAGCTTTGTGCATAATTATGACAATGAGCTCGTAGTAGGACAAATAAAACTTAAAAACTCTTGACATTATTGAATTTATATTTAGGGTAACACCGGCTTTAATGGCTCAGCTGGAGATCCTGGAGCGAAAGGACCACCTGGAAGAAGGGTAATAGTATTTTAACTTTCTTTTCGATTAGCAAATAACAGCCATGCCTGTAACAATCTGGCTCTTTCACAGCATTTTTACTCAACAAAATTATCATAATGTGTTTTTATCTATCAATAATTATTCCCTTGTTGAAATCAGCCCTCATATTTTGGAAATTACAAAAGAAGTCTGAGCCCTTAGGCATTAATTGCATAAAGAACAGAACATTTTATGTAAATAAATCCAATTGTTAATTACATTAGAAGGATATGTAGTCTGAAAACGCCCCTACACTAATATTCGGATGTACATAAGTAAAAGTAATACCTAATTTGGAGAACCTTACTTTGAAGTTCAAAGCAACCTTATGGTTCAATTTCCTGTTGTATTTACGTACAAAGCCTGTTAGTATTACATTTCAGGTCACCAGAAAGTTAATTTCTTTTCTGTAGGAATTACCATTGTAACCTGTCTTTTTACATTTGCCAAGTTATTGTAAGAAGAAAGAGACTAAGGGCCCCATTAGGATGGCCGGAGGATTGCCCCCGCCGGGCCAGCGGTGGTCACCGCCTGCCCGGCGGGGGCAATCTGCCCGCCATCCCAGTAGAAAAGACCCCCGCCATATTATTATGGCTGGGGGGTCCGCGGCAGATGGAAAGACCGTCCGCCGCATTTCCATCCCGGTCGACTTGCGACCGGGCGGAAAAGGCTGCAATATGGTGGCGGTGTCTGTTTGACACCACCAGCCATATTACAATGTGCATTAAGGAATGCCTTTCAATGCCGCCACGGAAAGGCATGCGCAGTCTGCTAGGGGGGCCCGTTGCGGGCCCCCAAGGACTCCGGAGGGTGGGGGTACACATGGGGGGTACCTATGGTACCCCAGTGCAGTTCTATGCACAACATGGCAGGCATCGCACGGTGCCTGCCATGTTGTGCATGGAAGTGCACAACATGCCTCCCTAACATTGTGGCGGGCGGTGCTGAGTGCACCGCCCGCCACAATGTTAGGGATGCAGGATGGGCATGCCACTGTGGCGGGCGCACCCTAATAGCACCCACGGGACCCCCGCCCTTATGGCGGGCAGTCCATTTTCACAACGGGATGGCAGGCGGACAAAGTCTGCCCGGCATCCTAATGGGGCCCTAAGGGCCTTATTACGATGGCGTCAAACAAGCGTCCGACCGCCATCGTTGTAAGACTACACATTGTCATGTTATGAACTGTGTGTTCAAATTTATTTGTACATCTTTTTTCATAACTCATTTGCCTACATTTACTGTATTGATGTGTACCCTTTTAAAATTCTTTTCCTGACTAGGACTTCCCGTGTGTTTTGTGCTTTTTACTCCCTTTTGTGTTTTGAAAATAATCACATCAACTTTGTCTGGTTGTTCTGTTGGACACTGTGTAGTCTGACTATATTGCATTGACTTACAAATAATGTCTAAATTATAACCACTGTGTGAATTAAGTGAAATCCCTTGTAGATGCCCTTTCTATTTGAACAATTTCATTGCCCATACCTACAAGGGTATATTGGGTTCGCCAAATCCTTTGAACTTTCCAATGATAAAAGGCCTGCATGCCTGGCACATGGTGCATGGGTCTTTAGGGAGCACCATGTGTTCCTCCTAGGCCCCATAGCAGAGACCCACGGGGGAAGGAGGCCCTGTTTGGGGCCCCTAAAGTCCCTTCCTGTTTGGCTTTTCATGGCATTGTAATAGCGACAGCAGTGCCTCTGCAGGCACCACCGCCATTCAGAAACTACTAGTCTGACCTCCGACCTGGCGGGATCTACGATCCTGTCGGAGGCAGTGGTCTTTCCTCCCAACCACAGCACTCCGACCGCCGGCATTATAATCCGGCAGTCGAACCGCAACCCTGGCTGTCGGGCGGACCGCCACCTATGACCTGTCTGCAACAGTCTGTCTGACATCGTAATCAGGCCCTAAATTCTTCCCTATTTCCATTCTGACCTACATAGCTTGAAGCACCTTTTTTCATATCATACAGACTCTTTTAATTTTTTATAAGCACAATGAATTTCTATAGGTTATTAATCTTTACAATTGTATTATATTAAAAATGTATTCTGCTTGTAGTTTTAACCCAATATATTTTGACACTTTTTTTATACCAAACTTATTCAGATTTTGTTTCAATTAACATTTAATTTTTTCAAATTTTTGATTAGTAATCCATTTTAATTAAAATTATTTTTGAAAACTTTTAGAAGAATTAGGCTTTTTTAGGCTAATAAAATAGCATGCTTAATATAAATATTTACAATACCCACATCCTTAAATAAATACTTGTTACATTAACACTTGTTGCAAATTTTTAATACATCATTGTAATATTTATAACTTTTTCATGCACAGTAGTAGCACGTTTTAACTGCCTGTATAACAAGTACAAGGTATGCACTGGAAATCACCAAATTAACTAAACATCTACCTAATTTTGAACCAGACAATCCGATCATATACTTGAACACAAAATCTTGAATACATATTGGAAGCATAAATATGTGTACCCTTTCTGACTTATCATCATAATATTGATTACAATTACTTTCCCCAACCATTTACTTATGTGACTATGATTACCCAGTCAAATGAATGGTCATGTCCAAATAATAGTCAGCTCAATTCAATTCAATTCAAATCTTTATTCTGCTATTAAAAATAAAACAGCCCTAAAAGTACACACAATAAAATACCAATTATTTAAAACAATTCAATTCTAGTTTATAGCACAATGCTTTTCCTTGCATTAATCGATTTCAGAATGAACAGAGCAACATTATAGCATGTTAGTGGATCTTCTAGAGTAACAAGATATTTCACTGCAATTTTGTGGGACCTAATATTATAATATTATGGGCAACAAACAGAGGCTTAAGATAACAACATCTAAAAGTACAGTAACATTTACAAAATAATAGAAAGTGCAGCATGCTTTGTTTACTCTTATTGTCATATGGACATGGTTTCGAATCTGGGGGATGTGATTTCATTTTAGGGAATGCGACAGAATAGTGTGCAACACCACATCTCAATCTCAGTAAAATGAAACAATCCTGTGCATAAGTCACGTGTGGCTAATAGCTGTTTACTCCCTCTTCTGACATGAAAGATTTATATAAGACCACAGTCGGTTTATTTGAATACGATTTTGCTCTGAGATTCTGTCTTTGCAGCAAAAAGGAATCTTTGATCTCTTTCTTTCTAATGGTCAATATTTTTTCAGGGTCCGACCATACAGATATATTGAACAAGTTCCCCAATGTGGCATTGATATAAAACAACCAGGGAATTTTCAGAGCAACATCCAAATTTAAACAGTCTAAAATAATTGACCTAGTAAAAGCTACCTCTTCTCCAGATTGATGCCCATAATAACAGTGGCCCTGCCATCAAGGTATCCCCTACAAATTGCAACCCTACCTCATTGTGTACGATGGAATTTGATACAGATGATAGTAAAAACAGCAGGCTCAAAGTGATAGGTAGTTAAGGTAATTGTCAGGTTGTTGGCCCAGTTACTTTACATTTTTTATTCCATGGGCCATATGTATGAAAATAGAGTTTTGCGATTCTCAAATTGCGATTCTCAGCGAATCGCAATTTGAGAATCGCAAAATGCACTGTATGTGGGATTTGCTAATAATTTTGTAAATCCCACATATTCCTTATTTGCAAATCGCAAATTGAGATTCGCAAATAAGGAATACCTTCCCATTAATTGCTATGGGCTAAGAGGCCCATAGGAATGAGTGGGAAGGCATTCTCAATTTGAGAATAGCAAATAGAGAATCGCAAATTGAGAATGCAATTTCAAGGGTGCCAGGGTGTCAAAAGGACACCCTGTTGCACCCCTGAAATGTGCATGTGTGCACATGTGGCACACATACATGCCCGAAGTTGGTGGTAATTTGCGATTCCTTAAGGCCAAATCGCACTTTCTCATGTGCTTCTTACATTGCATTTAAAGAATCGCAATTTGCGATTCCTTAAATGCAATCGCAAAATAGGGAATCGCAAAATTTGTGATTGCCTATTTTGCAAGGGGGGTTGTGTGCTACATTGCACACTGCTAATTCAGCGAATTTCAGTGTTTGCGTTCGCAAATTGGCTTCATATGTATGGACCCAGGTCTTTTTTGGCATAGTCTTGCTTCCCGAAATTCAGGATTTATTCTCCTGAAGTAAGGACTATGATGAGGAAGACGTATAAAGTGGTAATGTTGTGCACCCAAATTTTAGGTGCCAGTTTTATTCCAGTGAGAATCCTTGTTTTTGTTAAAAGCAAATGAAGCTGGCACAGAAGCATACATGTAATGTAACTGCTGAAGTCAGTTACAATATATGTACCTACATTTAGCCAACCCTGATGATCTTTAAAAACACTGGTTTGCAGTACTTCCACTGGTTAAAATCTTATTCTATATTTGTAAACAGGAAGATAAGTTTAACATGATACTTTCTCTCTTTCATTTTAGGGTGCCCAAGGAACACATGGGACTGCGGCCATGACTGTATGTAACCTTTGTATTAGTTTGTTTTACATCAACACTAACTAAATTCTTTGTTAGGAGTAGTTAGAAATGGTAAATATGCTTGCTTGGTAACTTTTTCCATCAATTCATGAGATTTGTTCAACTTGCTAGTGAAGGTGGGTTCTTGACGTATCATTTTTCCATGAGGAATTCAGTAATTTGAGTTATAGTTTAATGTTTTTTGCTTGGTGTTTACATGTATGATATCAGTGACTGAGAGTAAATTTGCAGATATGTTAAGAGAAAAGTGTATTTATTTTTTGTATGCAGATTTTTATTTGAGGCCAATCAATGTCATAAGTGGTGGATGTGGAACTGGCATTGCAACAATCTGTTGAAAAAGCTAGCTTTTTAGAGCAAATCAATAAGTCAGAAATTATGCAAATATGTTGTGTGAATTTTCGTTTTAGTATGCAACTTACCCTGGTGTAAATTTCAAGCCCTTTTGCTCATCTGTTTCTTTGAACTGATTAAGAATTGTTGTGGGATATGCCCCCAAACTAATGTGGCCTAGTGCAAATTACATTTACTAGCACCTGTCTAATATTGCATAGCTTGAGAAGTTTCTTAAAGAAAAAAGGCTCACTCTGCTCACAAAATACAAGAAATAGCTTACATTTATCTCAGACAAACCTTTACTCAAAATGTGATTCCATATTTGCCCATTCCCCATGACCATTACCCAACTAGGAGTTGATCAAAAGCATTGATGTTTTCTCAGTAACCAACAACTTGAAATCTGTGTGTTCCTCTTCCTTTGTAGATGATCAGATCCCATCAACATGGGGATTGGCTCAAATATTCCAATGATTGTTGCATGCATCTCTAAGCCAAGGACTCCTCCTCACAGTCCTCAAAATGGCTGAGATCTCTTCCTCTCTGAGAAAATTGAGTCTTGATGTAGAAGATCTACAAAATATTGACTAGTCTCTAGACCTTTAATCTTGCATAAGGCCATTGATAAGAGTGCTAAACATATTTGAATTTAGGATATGGAACTGTCAACAGAAATGAAACTATTCTTATTAGAGATAATCCAGTTTATAAGAATCAACAGCACTAAGTTCTCTTCTCCGTCTGTCTCCAGCAGAGTTCCCCAGGGCTCTGAACTGTGATCTACCACTGTGTTTCATATGAACGGGAAAGCACTGGTAGCACAAACACCAAAATGAGGTATAACCATACTCCAGTAGGACAAAGAAACTGAGCTTTGTCTGAATCTCTTCACTTCTAAAGTACTAAAGGACCTTAAATTATTCTTTGATAAGGTGCATGGCCACCTTTTTGCTGTAACTTAACTGAACAAAACTAATCAACAATGCACAGGAAGCCAACCACTCCTATTTAGCCGTAGTTGCTGAACTGTAACCAATGAAAATATTTCTGTTGTTGGTACCCAAGGTCTGACCACCATCAGGGATTTAAAATAGTGTTGCATCATGAAAGTAGCCAATGCGTCTTTCTTCCAAACATAGTTTTTAAGAAAGATCAAACAGGTGGTCCTAATCGAGAACTCAATTTAGTTGTGAAAGCCCTACTACTATCCCACTTTGATAAAAAAAAAACTTCCTGGCTCCAGAAAGCAAACTTTTATACCTTTTATACCTTTACCGTAAACTATCAAATAGCATTGGACTCACACAACTCTGGGAGCAAATAGATTTTCTTTAGTGGGACCTAAAGTGAAAAATGCTAAAGAAAAAAAAGCTAAAACTCTGGAACACAGTTACAGAACATATCAGAATCTCTCCTAATGACATAATTCCAAAGAACATTCCCTTTTGGATTCTTTCTCTCTAAGGGATACCTGTTTTATCACCCACCCCACCCTCCAGATGAATGCATTGTTAATGGTTTACATTGTTAATTGTTATATGTCTCTATTATTTTTCATTTGACAAATCTAATAGCTGTTGTTTTTCAATATGAAGTGTTCAATGCATTCTTGGTCATAGCTACGCTGTTAAATACAGTAAAACAATAAATAAATAAAACAGTAGGGCGAAAGTGGAAAAATAAGAGTTCTTGAAGAGAGGAATAAGTTAAAATGAGTTTTGCTTTAATTTTTTGTGTTGCATATGTTTTTTTTTCCCTCTTGTTATGTAAGAAATAACTCTTTAAATGTTCCCCCTTCATTTAGAAACGATGAATATCAACACTTTATGTGCTGCCAATTATTTGTAGAGATTTTATGTGTTTTACCACAGTTAAAAATGCAGACCTTTAGAACGTTAAAAATATCAAAATATGCCTGCACAACAGTTAGAAATAAATAACATATTAAAAACATGCTGTGAATGTTGCAAGCTCTATTGATGAATCGCTCTCCTGTTTCCTTTGCAGCCCTGTCAGCTTATAAATTTCACCCGAGTAAATTGTCGTAAGTAGCCAAGAAGTGTTTCCTGTCTTTTTGTAAAAATATTTCAGCAACATGATGTACACTTGTTTCCTAAATTCTTGAGCAGATTTAAATTCTGGAATTTCTCTGTCATATTTAAACTACTTCACTAGGGAAGATAGTGCAAGTCGAGACAACCAATAATAATATCTTGGCCAAAGTCATGTCCTAATAGTCTTTGAGTTATTTTTGTTACTTCCTTACGTCCACCAGCAGTGAATGGCCGTTGTGAGAGAGTGGTGGTGTCTGTATCTATGTTCACTTTCACATGGAAATGCCATACTTGATCATGCCCACCCCCTTCTCCCTCTTGTTGTGTTATCACACCACCCAGGAATGTTTTAGGCGGCTCGTTCACGGAAAACTGGTTTTTGCACAGGTGTATAAATTAATTGGTTGAGACTGGACTTTACAAGTGGAAAAGCAAGGTGTTTACAGAATATAAGATGACTATTAATGGATCTCAGTCAAAGTGGCACAGATATCAAAAACACAGGAAGCGGAGGCTAGAAGAGCCCTAAACTTTTCCTCTTTCATTAAAAGAAAAATACTTGGCATGGCACAACCACAAGTTCAAATTATAGATCATATTCAGTCCTAAGTTCTTGCATGTGTATGGTAGGATGGTGAACGTTGAAGTTTAATTCCATTAAGAAAGAGGTGTTGTTAACTACCAAGAACACATCACTTTGAGGAATTAGTCTTTAAGAAAACCTCACTGCCAACTATGGCCATTGACATTTTAGGCTTGGTAATTGATTCTAAACCCTAGACAAGCAGAGCAGTCATCATTCCAAGAGCTGCTTCAAAACCTGAGATACACTTGTAGAAAATATATATATATATATATATATATATATATATATATAAAAATATATATATATATATATATATATATATAAATATAGATATATAGATATAGAAAATCAAAAAATTGCCCTGAAGCAAGGATGCCCTGCGCAGATGAGTGCTTTCACCAAAGCTTTTATTTTCAAAACTGCCATATAAACTCCATCAGCAAAATCCCTTACGCGTTTCAGAGCTCGAGGGCTCCTTCGTCCGAGGGTGGCACTGTGGAAACTGACCAACTTGCTGGGGCGCCATTAACTGCATGCATATTTGTTTTAATAATGCCACTGGACTGTAACTGAACCCACAAGGGAAAACTTCTTGCAGGTATTGAACTACGGGTTCCAGCATGCCTGAAATATGACTCACCTGTGAGGCCCACGAGGGAAATACAAGTGCATGCAGTTAATGGCGCCCCAGCAAGTTCGTCAGTTTCCACAGTGCCACCCTCTGACGAAGGAGCCTTCGAGCTCTGAAACGCGCAAGGGATTTTGCTGATGGAGTTTAAATGCCGGTTTCGAAAATAAAAGCTTTGGCGAAAGCACTCATCTGCGCAGGGCATCCTTCTTCAGGGCAATTTTTTGATGTGTGTATATATATATATTAGAAAACTAGAAGTGTAGGTGACCAGAACGCTTTTAATCTAGGTGTTGGAGATTCCTCATGAGTGATGTAGTGGTAGAGTATGATCTAATGTTGTTCATGGTTTCACGGGTTTGTGTTAGAAGAATAGATGTCTATTGTTGCACAAGAAGGAGAGATTATGTTCAATTTGCAATTGGAATAAGAATCACAATGAGAATTGTCATTTTTCTCCTGACTGGTAAACATTAAGAGATTTGGGTAGAGCAGATTTTATAATGGTGATCTGCATTAGAAAGAAGAAAAGCTGCAAAGTTCTGAATAATGTCAAATATTCTGTGAAGAGAGACTTTTGCAGTTCCTGGTAGGGGTTAAGTAGTCACTTTTGTGAATGGTAAGTGACAGTTTAGAGAGATATATCATTCCCACTGAAAGAAAGTATTCCTCCTTCTCACTGACGTACATTTTTTTTAACTATTGGGTATTTGGGCAACCATAGCAGTCAGCCTACATGTTTTTCTTCTTGGGACATCCTTTTGTCTAGGCCAGTCACATGGAAACAGTTCCCTGGTAACAGCACAATGCTGTCACTGCTGAGGATGCACAGTCCTTCAGACAGGCTTGACCAATTATGATAGCATGAGACAAGTTTAAGGAGATCACTGTTACCCAGTTAATGAACAGGCGCAGAAAGATGCCCTGAGATTTAGAACGTAGCAGTTGGCAGTAGCCACACCTTCAAACGTATGTAACTTCTCAAAATCATTAAAGAATGTATCTGGAAGTACATGCAAGAAACAGAGTAGTTTGTTTCCTTATTTTTTTTTAAAGAATATTAGATGGATCTCACAGCGTTAAAAATATTATGATGCCCACAGATGATCATGGAAACAGCTTTAATGTTGTATTGATGAGAATGTTGTGCTCTGTGTTACTTACAAAAATGACAATTTCTCCACTGTTTTTCTTTACAGCTTGCTGCTCAGGTAAATACTTTCACATATTTAGTGTTCTCTTTAAATTTTTAAAACCACTTTCAATGTGTCTTTTAGCACAACTCTGTTCTCTTAATTTACAGGTCAAACTAAATGCCCAGTGTATCCCACTGAAGTGGTGTTCGCCCTGGACACCTCACAGGATGTCACAGCATCTGCATTTCAGAGGATGAAGAACATTGTGCTGTCCTACCTGGAAGGCTTGGATATCAGTGAAAGTAACTGCCCATCGGGCGCCCGGGTGTCTGTTATGTCATATGGTGCCGGCACTAAGTACCTCATTAGATTCTCAGACTTCAAAAAGAAAAGCCAACTCTTAGAAGCTGTGAGGAGAATACCGCCAGAGAGATCCTCTGCTGTACGGAACATTGGTGGTGCTATGAAGTTTGTGGCCCGAAATGTGTTCAAGCGGGTTCGCCAGGGAATTCTAATGAGGAAGGTGGCCATATTTTTGACGAACGGCCCATCCCAAGATGATACTTCCATCAACACAGCCGTGCTGGAGATGAGTGCTTCGGAAATCATTCCTGTGGTGATTGCCTTCACAGACGTGCCCAATGTCGTTAAGGCCTTTGAGGTAAACATTGCTCTTACAGATCGCTTGAGACATGATTCTCTCAAGATGTTTAAATAAGGATGATAAAGAGATTATACCCCCTACTTGTTTAAGCACTGGTTAATGAGACATTTTGTGTCTCTACCTGTCTAACTGCCCAATATAACCTTTCAAGGATTTTTGTATTTTAGTTTGATATTTTGGTTGTCTGTGTGGCACCAACCACAAACTTTGCTACATCTGAGCACTGCAGCAATAAGTATCACATACATATGGCAGGGTTTCAAACAGTGGAGTTCTCAACATTTTCCAGAAATACACAAGAGGTTCATATTGCACATGTATGAAATATGCTGTCACTACATTAGAAGGTGCACTCATTTCCAGCTATGAAAATTTGCACTTTGATTAGGTTGGAGGGTGTGCATGGGCACATTTCCAGGTGCATCTTTCATTTACAGATGAATCTGTATCCTCTGCTCTTCTTTTGCTGCATGAGATGACTCGTGGCAGTGCCTGGAACTGGAAAACACAATGGTGGGTCTCCTCCATAGAATGTCTAACAAACTACAAGAGGTCATGCATGGTATCGTTTTTCATTTGCATTTCATGTTCACCCTTTAAAAAGGTTAAAAATCAGAAGGCCCCTGTCCCAACCATCAGCATGGGTCATTTGGGGTACTGAATACTCAAATGTGTTGGTTACGTACTCATAGAAGTGAGTAGTACTGTGCGGTGTGAGGTTGCCACTCACAAGTCTGCAGCAAGGCTCTGCACCCAAGGCCATCGCAGTCTCCCGAATTCCCACCCTGGGGGCCAGCTACCCCCCCTAACCGGAACAGATATCATGCACCCAAATTATAATCCACTTCATGCGGGAGACAGTGTGGCCCTGACTTTATTTTTAGTGTGTCCCTCTGGGACCCTCCCACACTGTCAAGGGACTCAGGGAGCCCCCATTACCTCCCTATATGTTAATGTCTTGTAATGTATGTTACTATCCTGTAATGACAGCCACAACATGTCTCTTCAAATTGCGGCCAACCAATGAGATTGTGAACTCCTGCGGGATCAAGCAAGCAGACATGGAAAAAAAGTCCCCTTGGCCAATCAGATCACTCTATTATTTGAAGTTGGTGCCTGCTGGACTCCTGCAAGAGTCCTCCAACCTGAACCATTCCGAAATCAATAAATTTTTAACCTTAATTTTTGACAAAATACTGAATGAACTTACACCTAATCACAAAAACATGCTTTCTGAATAAAGGCCAAGATCTTTTGCCAAATTTGGTATAAAGTTTGGGAAGTAGTAATTTTTTCAATTCCCTTTGGTAATTGTACCAGGAAGTTGCGGTTTGGAGCCCATCTTTTTTATCAGCTCCCACTTAATGAATCAGCACAAAACTTTCAAGAAAAGAGCTGAGGTAGATGAACTATTTTTTTAACAGTTTTGTGAACTTATTACAAAACAAAAACATGCATTTCCTATGATAACTAGGCCTCAACTATAACTAAACAGTGGCAACCGCCACTGTCTGATAAATATATATATATATATTTGCATAGTTATAGTTAAGGCCTAGTTACCATAGGAAATGCATGTTTTTGTTTATATAGGTTTATAAATATATATATATATATATTCACTAAAAAAACATTAAAAAAGTTAAAGATTGATTGCACATATTGGTTTTTGATGTGATGTTAAAGTTAGGAAATAGCCTTACAAAACCTTAGATATTCCCTGAAAATAACAAAGTTTACAGGGACATTGTAGTTAGAAAATAGAATTTAGAAAACCTTAGAAGTTCTCTGATAAAATGAAAGGTTACAAGGACATTATAGTTAGGCTTAGATGTCACTCTTACAAAGCCTTAGAAATTCAGCAGTTATAGTTACCTGAACTAACTATCTGTCACAATACAGTTCCTCAGGAGCAGTACCCGCAAGAAGCCCACCTTCCAGCAGCTCTGACTCTGTGCTTAAATACACCAGAGGTTCAGAGTGGCTAGATGAGGGGAAGGGGACTAGGAAAGGGTACTGCCGGGAGGGAGATCTGTAATTAAATCAAACGAACAATGAGTCCCACCACTCTATTAACTGCTAAACATACATTAGTCATAGGCTTCTAGGCATAATTAGAAAATACCAATACCTGTAAATAAAAGAGAGTTGCTTCTGTATCATTAGTTCAATGTCTTGGCAATCCTTTACACATTGGTCTCTGGTTCATATACTAGTCTTTTTACTTATAGGGTCACTTCCTAATTTCAGCTCAAGCTGTCCAATTAGTTTTTTCCTAAAGGAATGTCTCATATATATACCTATAGTCCATACTTGATTATACTATTGTTGCCTCCACTGCTTAGGAAGTATAACACCTATAGCAGGAAAAAGAACACCAATAGTGGAAACAACTCGGGTCTATTCTTGACATCAAATTACCAAGAAACAAGGATTAAATCAAGTTCTTGTTCTATTTCATCAGCATTGCGCAATTTGACCTATGACAGTGACATGCAATGTTCAGAGGTCAACGCCCATAGAGATGTGGTTCTCCAACACTGCGACAGCAAGAGGGTTCCATCACCGCTCCTGACTTGCAGTGTGACCTTGGCACAACAGAACAGGATTGGAGTCTCCTACCTGCTTCCTCTATGTTTTTTCTGCTCACTGCCATACCGTGACGAAAACCACTGGCTCCTCCCGATCTAAAAGGGGCCGCAACCAAGATTTGCGGCGAGTTGAACTCCTAACTCCAAATACCCCGCGTCCAGTGGAGGGCGGGCTATTTTATATAGCCACCGTTCATTTCCGTTATTGGCTGCACGTCAGGGCACTCAAATAAATAAAGGACTCAGTTTTGAGCTGGAGAGAATAAACAACATAAAAAGAGGACTAAGCATTTCCCACATGCTTTTCCTTGAGTGCCTTCCTTTGTGTAGGTAAGAGTCATGAGTAAGTTTGTTTCTGTTTATGGTAATGTGCTTCTGGCAATGTTCAGTGTCACAAGAGTGTCAATAATGGGTGTACCACACGGGTAGCAGTCTGCTTGTTAGGAAATAGTGGCATATGTCCAGGAGTATGGAAACTGTTAAGACACGCCAGGGAGCAGCTAAGGATATTCCATGTAGTTGTAAAGCGTGGCAGGGTCATGATACTATCACTTACGCCCCCACAATGTGCTGCTTATGACCTCACATATCACATCCCTCATGACCTGCCTCCACAAAAACCTCACACCGACCTCCATCGATGCCAATGCCTCAGCATGTATTGTATGTACGTATGTTTTTGGCATTTATTAGGCGCATGTATCACCCGTAGGTCTCACAGCGCCAGAACCCTCTTCCTATGGATCTCCGACTGCGCCAACAAACTGGCTCCCCTCAGGAAACCCTCCAGCAAGCAGCCATCTGAAAAAGCCAGCTGGTTCTCCCCCACCCTGCAAGATTTCAGGCGCACCTGCAGACTGCTTGAGAGAAGATAGAGGAGCAGCAAGACCTTGGCTGACCATGCAGGCTCCAAAACCACCGTCACCACACACCACCACCTCATCAGAACCACAAAGAAAACTGTCATACATGAACATATCAACACCAATGCACACAACAGCAAATAACTTTTTACTGTGATCAAAGAATTCACCAAACCACAGACATCCCCCCTCCCAGGACCTCTGTGACGAACTTGCCACTTTCGTCCACTGCAAGATCAATTATATCTGACAGCATCAAAACCCAGGACCCACCCTACCCGCCACCACTGCACCCAAATGCTCTAGACCCCAGCTTCCCCTGCACAACTGGACCACCCTTTCCACTGACAACATCCTAAGGATCATTAAAACACCCACTCTGGAGCCCCTTCCACCCCTTGCTCCCCAACACATTTTCAACCGAGCCAGCATCACCATCGCTCCCAGACTGTGCCGCACCATCAACTACTCTATTGAGTCTACCACTTTCTCTGAATACTGGAAACATGCAGAGATCAATCTCCTGCTAAAAAAAACCTTCGCCGACCCGATGGACCTCAAGAATTACAGACCCATCTCTCTGCTCCCCTTCCCAGCCAAAGTAATTGAGAAAGCTATCAACGCCCAACTCATCGAATTCATCAAAACAAACCACACCCTGGACGCCTCCTACTCAGGCTTCAGAAGCAACCACAGCACTGAGACTGCACTCCTTGCTACCACAGACGACATCCGCAATGTCCTTGATCAAGGCAAAACCGAAGCCCTCATTCTCCTGGTCCTCCTTACTGCCTTCAACACTGTCTCCCATCACACCCTCTGCACAAGACTCCAAGATGCCGGCATCCATGACAAAAACCTTAGAGTAGATCCTCTCCTTCTTCACCAGCGAACCCTCAAGCTCCCACTGTTCTCCTCAGAACCTATAGAGGTCAGCTGCAGAGTTTCTCAAGGCTCCTCTCTGAGTCGCACTCTCTTCAACATATATATGGCTCCGCTTGCAGCCATCGTCAGAAACCACAGACTCAACGTCATCTTCTAAGCCATCAACACCCAGCTGATTCTTTCTCTCACCGAAGAACCTACAGCCTCTAAGAGCAACTTTCACAATGGGATGAAAGCTGTTGCTGCATGGATGAAGGACAGCAGCCTCAAACTGCGACAACTCCTAGTGGCCCGCAGCGCTCAGAACCCCCCACACCCACCAACCATGCATGCAACCTCTGGATCATCCTCGACTCTTCTCTCTCAATGAACTACTAAATCGCTGATGCCTCGCCCTCCTGCTTCCACACGCTTTGCCTGCTTTAGAAGATTTTCAAGTAGCTCCGCAGCGAGTCCAGGAGAACGGTCACCCAATCACTCGTCAGCAGCAAGCTTGACTATGGCAACTCATTCTATGCCAGTGCTACCCAAAAACTCCAAAAGAAATTGCAGAGCATCCAGAAAGCCTCAACCAGACTTATCCTGGGCATCCACAGCCACATCGCTGGTCACCTTAGAGTCCTTCACTGGCACCCGATCAACAAAATAATCATGTTCAAGCTGCTCATACACGCCTACAAAGCTGTCCTCAACATCTGACCTACATACGTCAACCACCACCTCTCCTTCTACACATCCACCAGACATCCCGCCAAACTGGCCATGGCCTTTATCCCATGGATCCGCAACGGAAAGATCCTTTTCCTACCGTGCTGTGAAGACCTGGAACTTGCTCCCTTTACATCTCAGGCAATCACCTTCACTGCCTCAATTCAGGAAGAACCTTAAGACCTGACTTTTCGACAACTGCAGAACCCCTTCCCAGCGCCTTGATCCCATAACGGGTGATTAGCCATGCTCTATAAAAACCCTGATTGATTGATTGAGAAATATATATAGAAATATTGTGATTAACTTGAAGACATTCTGCATTATAACTACACATATCGTAGGAATACTGATATAGCAGAATACCTATAGTAAAGAAACACAGAAAAGGCAGTTTTATTACAATTTTACATACTGATTTTACAGGTGTATGTATGTGGCATTTTTATAGCGTGCACCTAGCCTAGCCAAAAACCAGAGGAGTGTTGCACACGCTCAAAGTTCAGCATAAAGTCAGCGGACATAGCTGGTATGTGCGCTGTTAATACATTCTGGTGCAGTATTCTTTAAAAAGGTGCATCTTCAGCTCTTTCTGAAATTGTAACAGCATTAGAACAGGCATGATGGATAACGGAATGTTATTCTAGATTTGGGGGACATAGATGGAAAAGGCCTGCTACAGTGTTTTTTCTTTATTTTTACTTCTTAGTCTGCACTCTGATGGAGTCCTGACTGCAGCTGCTCAGAACCACAATAGATGGTTGACTTGTCTGTAAGATAAGCAGGGGTGCAGGTCATGATGACTTTTTGAATGATGCATCTGGTTTTGAAGATTGTGCATGCCAGCAAGGGGAGCCAATGGAGTTTCATTAGGATGGTGATTTCTCACATAGTTCAAATTACTCTTTAACCCGTTGGCTGCGGGGGTTATTCCTCCGCTGTGCTGGGGGTCGGGGGGCGCGCATAGCGCCCTAGTGCTCGTGACGAGCTCAGCTCGTCATGGCCACACACGTTTCCTCAGAACGCTCAGCACAGCGGGGTGATTAGCCCCGCATGTGAGCATTCTAACAGTTATGACGAGCTCAGCTCGTCATGAGCACACGGGAACCGTGGCTCATGACAAGCTCAGCTCGTCATGAGCATGGGAGGGGTTAATAACCAATTAAGTAGCTGCCCCTCCCCCCTCAGCGCCTTGAGACCCTCACAGGTGAGTAGTGGACTTTACAAGTGACTGACTGATTGATTGGTTGATTATTAACCTGTTTATTAAATGTTGTATATATTTGTAATGCTGAGAAAATATCATGCATTTCCAAACTAGAAAGAGAAAAATACAATTTCAAATAGAAAACAAATGGATAAGTTGATCACACTTTCACAGAAAGCACAAACTTATGATTTAGCTATTAGTCAAAGTGTATCCAATATATGCACAATCTAGCATTTAAATTCATAGGATCTCTATAAGTGCTTACTAATACATGGATAAACACACCTGCTAAATAACACCTGTTTTTTCTTAAGTATTCGATATCACTGGACCAGTTTTTGCCTACATATCACTTCATTAGTTTGAGTATGTTCAATATAACTGAATATTTCTATCTATGTAAACACCTATTCTATTGTTTGGTCCAGAAAATGTGTCCTAGGACTTTGTTTGAGCTTCCTGCATATTACCTACACCAGTATCACAATCAATCAAAGTACCCGTTGATCCTTTGAAGATAACAACACCAGTTCAGTTGTGAATTGCACTATAGAATTAAAAAATAGTTGTTTATGATATAATTGAAGCTGAGGTTAATCTCAAAATATGGCATTTCGTTTTTTAATTTGTAAAATAGTTTTCAGTAACACAGAGCTACCAAAAGACTGGTGTCTTTTTAAACAGCACTGCAGCTGCAGTCTTAACCCCTCCCATGCTCATGACGAGCTCAGCTCGTCATGAGCCACGGTTCCCGTGTGCTCATGACGAGCTGAGATTGTCATAACGGTCATAACGCTCTCACGCGGGGCTAATTCCCATGCTGTGCTGTGCGTTCTGAGGAAACGGGTGTGGCTGTGACGAGCTGAGCGCGTCATGAGCACATGAGCGCCGTGGCTCATGATGAGCTGAGCTCGTCACGAGCACCGGGACGCTGTGCGCGCCCCCCCAGCCCCAGCACAGCGGGGGAATAACCCCCGCAGCCAACGGGTTAAATGTACTTCTGCAGCATTGGCAATTCTGTTTACCTACATAATACATGTTCCCTACTAACTAATTTTGGTACCATTTGGTACATTCTACAGGATTATCCCATCATATATGTGCACTGTTCGATTTCCTCTAAACATTTGAGATTCCATCAACAATGCTATACCTTAATTATTCGTGGATTGAAGTCAAAATGTGATTTACCAACTACACATTCTTATACATATCCAGTGTGTTCTAGGATAACAATCTTAAAATGTGTCATTTATTTCAATTAACATTTATTATTATTATTATTATTGCAGTTTGTAGAGCGCACGGGTTCCTCCAACGGAGGTGTCCTGACGCTAGTAGTGCAATTGACCTAGGTGTGGAATCAGATGAGCAGGGAGCTTTAGGGATGACCGAAGAGCCATGTTTTTAAGGCTTTCTTAAACATGGATTCCGAATTAGTCGTCCCAAATGTTCAGGCATAGAGTTCCAGAGTGACGCGGTTTTAACTGCAAAGGCCCGGCCATCAAGCCTGGCCTTTGCAAATCGTGGAATGACCAGAAGTTTCTGATCATTCGATCTGAGTACTCTATTCTTACTATATTGTTGAAGTCTTTGCCTCAAATACTGCGGACCAGTGTCATTCATTGCTCTATGAGCCAAAGTGAGTGCTTTATAGTTTATTCTTCTTTTCACGGGCATCCAATGTAGACTGAGCAAATGGGTTATGTGGTGACGCATTGGCACATTCCGAACAAGCCTAGCTGCCGCATTTCGAATAATCTGCAGCCTTCTGAGCAAATACTCAGGACCAATTCATGCACCATCTGCAGATAATGAAGGAAGCTCCGTAGAGCCTTCAACTTCCAAAAGCATTGCACAGAGACATGGGCGAGGGATCACTGAAAAAATATCGACTGACAAAATATCGACTAACAAAAATATCGAGGAAAAAATATCTACAGACAAAATAACGAGTTTGTATCTACAAACAGGTAAGTACAAAAATATCGAGTACAAAATATCGTTTACAAAAATATAGTTTTAAAAAATATCGACTTTATTAAAAACAGTGTTAAATTAAATTAAAATGTAAAATTAATTACTAAAATATACTTAAAAATACTTAAATTAACTAATAAGAATTAAATATTTAAAAAAAGTTATAAAAAAAATTAACAATCATATTTGTTAAAACATATATATATATATATATTAACATAATATAATTTAATAATATCCAATATTATTAACGTACAATAGCAAAATGTAAAAAATACTATTCCTACTCCAGTGGGTGCAACAGTGAGGAAAGCGTTGGATAGCGTAGGGGGAAAAAATACTATTCCCACTCCAGTGGGTGCAACAGTGAGGAAAGCGTTGGATAGGGTAGGGGTAAAAATTACTATTCCCACTCCAGTGGGTGCAACAGTAGGGAAAGAGTTGGATAGCGTAGGGGTTAAAATTACTATTCCCACTCCAAATACTGCAACAGTAGGGAAAGCGTTGGATAGCGTAGGGGTTTAAATTACTGTTCCCACTCCAAAGAGTGCAACAGTAGGGAAAGCGTTGAATAGCGTAGGGGTTTAAATTACTATTTCCACTCCAAAGAGTGCAACAGTAGGGAAAGCGTTGGATAGCGTAGCGGTTAAAATTACTATTCCCACTCCAGTGAGTGCAACAGTAGGGAAAACGTTGGATAGCGTAGGGGTAAAAATTACTATTCCCACTCCAGTGGGTGCAACAGTAGGGAAAACGTTGGATAGCGTAGGGGTAAAAATTACTATTCCCACTCCAAAGAGTGCAACAGTAGGGAAAGCGTTGGATAGCGTAGGTGTTTAAATTACTATTCCCACTCCAAAAAGTGCAGCAGTAGGGAAAGCGTTGGATAGCGTAGAGGTAAAAATTACTATTCCCACTCCAGTGGGTGCAACAGTAGGGAAAGCGTTGGATAGCGTAGGGGTAAAAATTACTATTCCCACTCCAGTGGGTGCAACAGTGAGGAAAGCGTTGGATAGCGTAGGGGTAAAAATTACTATTCCCACTCCAGTGGGTGCAACAGTAGGGAAAGCGTTGGATAGCGTAGGGGTTAAAATTACTATTCCCACTCCAGTGAGTGCAACAGTAGGGAAAGTGTTGGATAGCGTAGGGGTAAAAATTACTATTCCCACTCCAGTGGGTGCAACAGTAGGGAAAGTGGTGGATAGCGTAGGGGTAAAAATTACTATTCCCACTCCAGTGGGTGCAACAGTAGGGAAGATGTTGGATAGCGTAGGGGTTAAAATTACTATTCCCACTCCAGTGGGTGCAACAGTAGGGAAAGTGTTGGAGAGCGTAGGGGTTTAAATTACTATTTCCACTCCAAAGAGTGCAACAGTAGGGAAAGCGTTGGATAGCGTAGCGGTTAAAATTACTATTCCCACTCCAGTGAGTGCAACAGTAGGGAAAACGTTGGATAGCGTAGGGGTAAAAATTACTATTCCCACTCCAGTGGGTGCAACAGTAGGGAAAACGTTGGATAGCGTAGGGGTAAAAATTACTATTCCCACTCCAAAGAGTGCAACAGTAGGGAAAGCGTTGGATAGCGTAGGTGTTTAAATTACTATTCCCACTCCAAAAAGTGCAGCAGTAGGGAAAGCGTTGGATAGCGTAGAGGTAAAAATTACTATTCCCACTCCAGTGGGTGCAACAGTAGGGAAAGCGTTGGATAGCGTAGGGGTAAAAATTACTATTCCCACTCCAGTGGGTGCAACAGTGAGGAAAGCGTTGGATAGCGTAGGGGTAAAAATTACTATTCCCACCCTAGTGGGTGCAACAGTAGGGAAAACGTTGGATAGCGTAGGGGTTAAATTTACTATTCCCACTCCAGTGGGTGCAACAGTAGGGAAAGTGTTGGATAGCGTAGGGGTAAAAATTACTATTCCCACTCCAGTGGGTGCAACAGTAGGGAAGATGTTGGATAGCGTAGGGGTTAAAATTACTATTCCCACTCCAGTGGGTGCAACAGTAGGGAAAGTGTTGGAGAGCGTAGGTGTTAGACGGACCGGGAGGGTCGGCCGAGGATAAGGGGAGAGGTCTCCGGGGAGAGCCGTCTCCAGTGAATCGTACAGACAAGTAACTCCCCCCCCCACAGACGGACACCACACAATGATAAAGTTCAACGATACTTTATAGGCAATTCATCAAGTACGGTAGAATGGTACAAGGAGGTCTGGACTCAGGGGTCCCCTCTATTCTGGTCTCTGTTTGGGAAAAGGGTAGCGGGACAGTCTTGTTACCAAAGAGATGGAAATAGCTCTCAATCCTCGAGCTCGGTGGTGTAGATGAACGGGCCGCGGCGGAGCCAGCAGGTCCCGAGATGGATGAAGGAAGACGACGGTCCGCGGCAGAGCCAGCAGGTCCCGATGAAGGTGGTGGTTACAAACGGTCCGCGGCCACGCCAGCAGGTCCCGACGACGATGAAGGATAGGGTGGTTCCCAAAGCCGCGGCAGCGCCAGCAGGCAAGACGAGGGTGCACAAGACAGAGCTACGGCAGCGCCAGTAGTCCGTCAAGGATGAGTTCTTCCTTGCGTCTCTCGACTCCAAGATACAACTCCCGTCCGGCTCTGGAGCTGCCCCAGTTATAGGGCTGGTGTGCTTTGATGTCCGGACCCTCGCACTTGGAGGTCGGGAGGTCCGGGATGAGGGGGTTCAGACACCCAGCAGGGGGGTGGAGCCAGCGCCCGGGGAGGCGATGGGCGCGCGGTACTTGGCGGGGGAGAGCCATCGACACCTCTTGCTCCCATTGACTGACCAAGTAGCCCGCTCACCTCCTGGGTGGATGTTGGTGCCGGAATGTCTGAGGCCTGGCCAGGCCCAGGGTTGAGGTCGATCGGGGGCCAGGCGGCCTCGTGGTGGAGTGTCCAAGATGGCGCCCAGGATGGGCGCGCAGGCCGGTAGTGGGTTGGCCTACGCGGTCAACAGGTTCGAGTGTAGGGGTCCCTGCGGGGACGGTGGACGTATAATGGTGGTGTGTGGTACTTGCGTGGCTGGTTCGGGCCTGGTTGGGCCGGGGGAGAGCGGCCCTTCATGTGGCCTGTCCAACATGCGTCCCCCCCAGCTGAAGGCGGGGAGAGTTACCCATTCTCTTGGGGACTCTTCTCGTCGAGGCGGAAGAACCGGGACAGGCCATCTGCGTTGGCGTGATCTGGCCCAGGCCGATGTTCAACTGTGAAGTCCATCCCTTGTAGGGAGATGGACCAGCGTAGTAACTTCGGGTTTTCCCCCCGCATCTGCATCAGCCACTGCAGGGGTCGGTGGTCGGTCTGTACCCGAAAGGGTGTGCCAAAAAGGTAGGGCCGGAGCTTCTTGAGGGCCCATACCACCGCGAAGGCCTCCCTCTCTATGGTGCTCCAGCGTTGTTCCCGTGGTAGGAGTCGCCGGCTGATGAAGGCCACCGGCTGATCACGGCCTTCGGTGTTCACTTGAGACAGGACTGCCCCAATGCCATGGTCGGAGGCATCCGTCTGGACGATGAACTCCCGGCTGTAGTCGGGGGCCTGGAGCACAGGGGCGGAGCACATGGCGGCTTTCAATTGTTCAAATGCAGCTTGACACTCTGGGGTCCAGTTGACTTTCTGGGGCTGATTTTTTGACGTGAGCTCTGTGAGGGGCCTCACGATAGTACCATAGTCTTTCAGGAACCTTCGGTAATAGCCCGTGAGGCCCAGGAAGGCTCGTACCTCGGTCTGGGTAATGGGGGGCTGCCAGGACTGGATGGTGGCAATTTTTAGCTGCAGAGGGGCCACCAGGCCGCTTCCCACCTGGTGCCCGAGGTAGGTTACAGACCCTTGCCCAATTTGACATTTGCTGGCCTTGATCGTGAGGCCAGCTTGCTGAAGGGCGTGCAGCACTGCTCGGAGGTGGTGGAGGTGCTCGGACCACTGGTTGCTGTATACAGCGATGTCGTCTAGGTAGGCGGCGCTGAATCCTTCGAGCCCCGCCAGGACCTGATTGACGAGCCGTTGGAATGTTGCTGGGGCATTCTTCATGCCGAAGGGCATGACTGTGAAATGGTAATGGCCATCGGGAGTGGAAAAGGCAGAACGTTCTTGTGCCCGGGGTGTGAGGCCGATTTGCCAGTAGCCCGCCGTCAGGTCGAAGATACTGAGGTAGCGGGCAGCTCCCATGCGGTCGATTAGTTCATCTGCCCGGGGGATGGGATGTGCGTCTGTCCTGGTGACCGCATTCAAGCCCCGGTAGTCGACGCAGAACCGGAGTTCTGGTGTGGTGCCGGGGGCAGCTGCTTTGGGGACCAGTACTACAGGGCTGGCCCAGGGGCTGTCTGAGGGCTCGATGACCCCGAGCGTGAGCATTTTGGCTACTTCCTCCTGGATGCAGGCCCGTACCCGATCTGGCACGCGGTAGGCCCGGTGGCGGATAGGGGGGCTGTCCCCCGTGTCCACATCGTGCGTACACCAGGAAGTGACACCTGGGGTGAGGGAGAACAGGCTGGCGAATTGTGACAGGAGAACTTGGCACTCCTGGTGTTGCTCTCGGGTGAGGGCCTCTGAGAGTCGGACCCCCTCCACGGAACCATCTTTTTCCCGCGTTCGTAGGAGGTCCGGGAGGGGCTCGGAGTCCTCTTCAGCCCCATTGTCTGTGGCCATCAGGAGGCTGAGTTCTGTCCGTACAAAGTGCGGTTTCAGTCTGTTAGCGTGGAGGACCCGGAGGGGGTTCCGGGAAGATTCCAAGTCGATGAGATAGGTAGCCGGACCCTTGCGCTCGACCACTTTGAAGGGCCCTGTCCACTTGTCTTGTAGGGCGCAGGGTTCGGTGGGGGACATCACCCATACCTGTTGCCCAGGTTCAAATTCGATGGAGGAGGCATTCCGGTCATACCACCTTTTCATGTCCTCTTGACTGGCCTCTAGGTTGGCTTTTGCTAGTCCTCGGAATCGCCGGGTCTGGTTGCGGAGTGTTAGGAGGTAGCGGAAAACATCTGGTGGGTTCTTTAGAGGGGGCATCTCCCAGCCTTCCTTAACTAGGCTGAGCGGCCCGCGCACGGGGTGTCCATATAGCAGTTCAAATGGGCTGAAGCCCAGGGACTTCTGGGGAACCTCTCGATATGCGAAGAGGAGGCACGGCAGCAGCACATCCCACTGGCGACGGAGGGGCTCTTCCAACCCCCCGATCATCCCTTTGAGCGTGCGGTTGAACCGCTCAACGAGGCCGTTTCCTTGAGGGTGATAGGGGGTCGTGAACCGGTAGGTAACCCCGCACTGTTGCCAGAGAGATTTCATATATTTCGAAATAAAGTTCGTGCCTCTGTCACTGACGACCTCCCGGGGGAAGCCCACCCGGGAGAAGATCCCCATCAGAGCCCGGCCGACTACCGGGGCTGTCACAGTCCGCAGGGGCACAGCCTCCGGGTAGCGGGTGGCGTGGTCCACTAGCACCAGGATGAATCGATGGCCTTGTTTTGTGCGCGGGTCCAGGGGCCCTACGATATCGATTCCGACCCTCTCGAACGGGGTGGTGACCACGGGAAAAGGTTGCAGGGGGGCTTTCAGTTTGCGGCCGCTCTTCCCACTGGCTTGGCACGTGGGGCAAGATCGGCAATGCTGGTGTACATTGTCCCTCATTTTGGGCCAGAAGAAGTGGGTCACCAGGCGGCTATAGGTTTTGTCTTGACCCAAGTGTCCTGCCAGGGGGACATCGTGGGCCAGGTTTAGCAGAAAGTCTCTAAAACGGAGGGGTACCACTAGGACTCGGCTGGCCCCCAGCTCCGCGATTCTTTGCTCACTGTACAGCAGATCATTGTCCCAGTAGACCCAGTGAGTTCCGGTGGTATCCCCTGCGCTTTGGGCTAGCGCTTGCTGGCGGAGTCCCTCGAGGGAGGGACAGGTCTTTTGTTCTTGGCGAAATTGTTCTTGCGTGGGCCCCCCCTCTTGAGGCCACTGGTCGAGGTTAGCGAGGTCTGGAGGTTGAGCTGGTTCGGGGGGGACGTCACGGTCGGTGGTTTCGGCGGGGGCGACCGGAGGCGGTGGCGCCGGCCATTCGAGTTCCTCTGGGCGGGTGTTGGCACGGGCGGTCATGGACCGGGTGGTGACGCACGCCCAGTCCGGGACGCCCAGCATCCCCAGGTGCTCTTTTCGTTCGACTGCTGCCCATGGAGAGCTTTCCAGGTCATTACCCAGGAGGCAGTCTACGGGGGCATCATCTCGGACCGTCACCTTCAACATGCCGGAGACCCCTCCCCATTCGAAGGGGACGCAGGCCATCCGACACAGACTTTCTGAGTTATCGGCTGAACGTACAGGGCAGAGAATGTTTGGTAAGTATTGTTCGGGGGTCACCAGGTGACAGCGGACGGCTGTTACACTGGCCCCAGTGTCACGAAGGGCTTCAGCCCGGCGTCCATTGATGCCCACCCATTGGCTGTACTTCTGGGTATTAGCGGGTAGGGGGACCCGCGGGACCATGTCTCTCCCCCCTAGGCAGGCGAGAGCCATGGCGGCTGGCTCCCATTCTTGGTGTTCCTGTTCATATTCTTCTTGTTCCTCTGAGATCTGTTCCTCCCCCAGAGCAGCAGCGGCTACTTGGCGGGGTCTTGGGCTCTGGTACTGGGGGCAGTTTGGGTCGTTTGCATAGTGTCCGACTCGTTGGCATCGATGGCAGGTAACATTGGCTCGATGTCCCGGTCGCGCTGGGGTGCTGCCCCGGTTGGCCGGGGGGGTGGGGCTGGTAGTGAGGGTGACCGGAGCGTTGCTTCTTCCGCGTCCTTGGCCTCCACCTCCTCGGGGACGGTGCTGACCATTGTTGTTCCGGTTCTGTTCGGAGGACCCATTTCGACTCACTCTGGTGATCTCCCACCGGTCTGCTTCGGCTGCGAGCTGCCGGGGATCCGTTAACTTGCTGTCGAGGAGGTGCTGACGAAGTTCAATGAAGCAATTGTTCGACAGATGCTCCCATACCATAAGATTGAACAGTTGTTCGTAGGTTGTGACCTTGCTTCCTTTGATCCAGCCCTCGAAGGCTCGGCTAAAGTAATTGACATAGTCCACCCAAGTTGTACCTGGGATGCGGGTGCAGTCTCGGAACCTCTGACGGTACATCTCGGGTGTGAGGCCATAGCGGGTGAGGAGTGCAGCTTTCATATGGTCATAGGAGGTCATCTGGTGGTCCGGGAGTTGCAGCAGGGCGTCGCGGCCCTCATTGAGGAATCTCCCCCACAGACCGGCTCCCCAATCGCTTCTATCGATCCGGTGTGCAGTCATAGCGATTTCATAGGCCTTAAACCATTGCTGGATGTCGTCCTCTCGGAAGTATTCTCGAACGACATCCTTGGGGATGTGTACCTTCTTCTCTGTTGCCCCTGGAGTGTGGGGTTGCTCGGGCACCCCTGCTTCTTTATTCTGTTTGCGTAGGTCGATTTCAGCTAATTTCCGCTCATGTTCATATGCCAGTTTCTTTTCCTCGAGCTCCCTTTGTCTCTGTTTCTCCTCTCTTTCTTCTCGGAGACGCAGGTGCTCTAAGTTGATTTTCTGTTCGGCCAACTTTAGTTCAACGTCCATTTTGAGCCGGGCCATTTCCAGCTCGTGTAGTCGGGTTCTTTCTCGTTCCTGTATCTCGTCTGGCGAGAGACCCGTTCTTCGTTCTTCAGGGGCCATGGGGGTTTGTGCTGCGATGTCTTGATCGGGGGTTCCGGCAGCCCCGGTTTCTGCCCAAGATTCCAGGGCCTGCTTAAAGTCATCTTTGGTATTTAGTCCGGTGGTAGCGATACCTAATTCGATACAGAACTGTTTAAGTTCACGATGGCTGTACTCGTCCAATTTCTCCATCTGGAATTTCTCCGTTGATCCGCTGTCTTTAGTTGACATCGTGATTCGCCGTGGGGTGAGCTACTCTCTGTACGGTTTATGCGGTGATTCGGATCCCGTCGCTGGCCACCAATGTTAGACGGACCGGGAGGGTCGGCCGAGGATAAGGGGAGAGGTCTCTGGGGAGAGCCGTCTCCAGTGAATCGTACAGACAAGTAACTCCCCCCCCACAGACGGACACCACACAATGATAAAGTTCAACGATACTTTATAGGCAATTCTTCAAGTACGGTAGAATGGTACAAGGAGGTCTGGACTCAGGGGTCCCCTCTATTCTGGTCTCTGTTTGGGAAAAGGGTAGCGGGACAGTCTTGTTACCAAAGAGATGGAAATAGCTCTCAATCCTCGAGCTCGGTGGTGTAGATGAACGGGCCGCGGCGGAGCCAGCAGGTCCCGAGATGGATGAAGGAAGACGACGGTCCGCGGCAGAGCCAGCAGGTCCCGATGAAGGTGGTGGTTACAAACGGTCCGCGGCCACGCCAGCAGGTCCGACGACGATGAAGGATAGGGTGGTTCCCAAAGCCGCGGCAGCGCCAGCAGGCAAGACGAGGGTGCACAAGACAGAGCTACGGCAGCGCCAGTAGTCCGTCAAGGATGAGTTCTTCCTTGCGTCTCTCGACTCCAAGATACAACTCCCGTCCGGCTCTGGAGCTGCCCCAGTTATAGGGCTGGTGTGCTTTGATGTCCGGACCCTCGCACTTGGAGGTCGGGAGGTCCGGGATGAGGGGGTTCAGACACCCAGCAGGGGGGTGGAGCCAGCGCCCGGGGAGGCGATGGGCGCGCGGTACTTGGCGGGGGAGAGCCATCGACACCTCTTGCTCCCATTGACTGACCAAGTAGCCCGCTCACCTCCTGGGTGGATGTTGGTGCCGGAATGTCTGAGGCCTGGCCAGGCCCAGGGTTGAGGTCGATCGGGGGCCAGGCGGCCTCGTGGTGGAGTGTCCAAGATGGCGCCCAGGATGGGCGCGCAGGCCGGTAGTGGGTTGGCCTACGCGGTCAACAGGTTCGAGTGTAGGGGTCCCTGCGGGGACGGTGGACGTGTAATGGTGGTGTGTGGTACTTGCGTGGCTGGTTCGGGCCTGGTTGGGCCGGGGGAGAGCGGCCCTTCATGTGGCCTGTCCAACAGTAGGGGTAAAAATTACTATTCCCACTCCAGTGGGTGCAACAGTAGGGAAAGTGTTGGATAGCGTAGGGGTTAAAATTACTATTCCCACTCCAGTGGGTGCAACAGTAGGGAAAGCGTTGGATAGCGTAGGGGTAAAAATTACTATTCCCACTCCAGAGAGTGCAACAGTAGGGAAATTAAATACTTCATACATTATTTCAATAAAGATACATTAATATCTATCAAAAATTAATTTAAAGTAATTACGATTTTAATATAATATAATAATTAATCAATTAAAATTACAAATTAAATTTAATTATTACAATTATTTAACTATTAATACAAATTAATTACAAATTAACAATTAATAATTTAACAATTACAAATTAATTTACAAAATATTCTAATTAAATACAATAAAATAAATTTATTTATTTAATTAATTATAAATAAATTACTTCCCATCATATTCCCCTATAAACCCACAACCCACTACATAATATAAATTATTAAATTACCATATTTAGCAATTAATCAATTAAATACAATTAATTGCCAATTAAAATGTAATTAATTACCAAATATAAATTAATTAACAAATACTTAAATATTAATAACAATAATAAATTTACATATTCAATTAATTATAATTAAATTACTTCCCACCCTATTCCCCTATAAACCCACAACCCGCTACAGAAAATAAATTAGAAAAATTAACATAATTAACAATTATTCAATTAATTTAAATTAATTGCCAATTAAAATGTAATTAATTACCAAATATAAATTAATTAACAAATAATTAAAAATTAATAACAATAAATACATTTACATATTTAATTAATTATAATTAAATTACTTCCCACCCTATTCCCCTATAAACCCACAACCCGCTACAGAATTAAATAACGCAAAAATTAAAAAAGAAAAATGTCATTCATTATAATTATTTATAACATAAATACACACTTTTCACACATATAATATCATAAAAAAACACTATAAAAAATTCAATATTATTAAAAATTTAATAATTTTAATAACCTATATTATATACTTGGATATTTTAACTGTCTATATTTTTAACTGTCGATATTACTTTACTTACCTAAAAAACGATATTTTTGATGTCTATATTCTGTCCAGTCGATATTTTGTCCACTCGATATTTAAAACTCGATATTATGTCCAGTCGATATTTTGACTGTGCACCATGGGCGAGTTGAACTTTGCCAGTCAACTGCACATCAAACTTGAAGCCCAAATTCCTAGTAGAAGCAACAGGAAGAAGGGCGGATTTAACTCAGCCGGCCATCAGAGCTCTAGGCGAGTGGTAGGTTGGTTGAAAAACAAGACCTCTGTCTTTTCTGTGTTCAGTTTCAAGCAGCTCTCTGTCTTCCATGACGAGATATTCAGAAGAAACTTCTTAAAGTTGACAAAGGCCGTCTCGCTGTGATCTCTGAAGGAGAACACCAGTTGTGTATCATCGGCATAGGAGACGACCTTCACCTCATATTGCTCAAAAATTGCCGCAAGGGGGGTGAGATACACATTAAAAAGCATGACTTAAGGCCGAGTCCTGCGGGACCTACACACAAGGGGGCTGGAGGTGGAAACATGAGGATGGAGGGTCACCTACTGAGGGCGTCCTTCTAGAAATGAGCGAAGCCAGGTCCAAAGCATACACGTCACCCCATGACATTTGAATCTGTTTAGGAGGATCCTGTGTGACACTGTATCAAAAGCTGTGGATAAGTCCAGCAGCACCAGATTCGCACAGCTTCCTTGGTCTAAGATTTCACGGATGCTCTCTGCAACTTCCAACAAAGCAGTTTCCGTGCTATACCTGGCTCTAAATCCAGTCTGGGAGTCGTGCAGATGACGATTCGACTCTAGTAAGTCCCCTAGTTGTTTCTGGACTTCCTTTTCTAGAAGTTTAGCTGGGACAGGAAGGAGGGAAATTGGCCTAACATTTTTGGGCTCTGTTGGATCAGCATCTTCTTGGGAATTGGCTGAACAAATGCATTTTCCAGCTGGTAGGGTAACTGCCCATCACTAACAAGGAGTTCCAAATAGCATTCAATGCAGGGTTGAGCCAGGGGGCTAGTAGCTTAAAGAATCTGTCCGGACATGGGTCTGCCGGGGACCCTGATTTAATTTTATTAAGTTCCCCCAGAGATGCTTCTAGACCAAAGGGGCGAAAGAACGATCACATACTTGGCCCACACATTGTCTGAGAAGGTAAATCTAGTGGTCCCGAGGGTGAGAAGGAAGAGTAAATATCCTGGATTTTAGTCTGGAAAAAAGTAGCTAACTTTCCACAGAAAGTAGCTGATGGAGTGTTCTAGGATAACAATCTTAAAGTGTGTTATTTATTTCAAATAACATTTACAGTGCATATGAAATGCCCAGATCTATACAAATGTGTCCTCTGCCTTCAAACACATTTTCAATCCAGGTGCCATAAAAGTCCCATATTTGTGGGGTCTGCAATCCCAGCCAAATAAATTAATGAATTAAATAGCAATAAATATTGATATGTTAGGCCTCTAACAAAGGACTTATGAAACTCTCTTTTCTCCTTTTTCCTATATAAAAGCAAATCATAATTCACTGAAAGCAGCTTTGAAATGCGCTTGGCTATGAAATAAAAAAATATTCATAAAAGAGATGCTAAAGTTCACTTACACTCAAATAACTCTTTAAAACACACAACAATAGACCGCATGATTTAAAGTTGGATGGTAATGAAAAATCCTTTGATTTGTGGAGGAATGCGTGAAACCAGAGGGAAATCCACAAGTGGAATTATCCTAACTTTAGTAATAGTATAGTGGGTTAAATATTAACTTTGATTGCCTTTGCTGCATCTGCCTTTACAGACCAATTTTTGTTCTTTGTTAGGTGGATGCCACAGGGAGATCTAAAGTGTTTGTTTGGAGAAGACCAGAGGATCAACGTTTAGGGATTATCTCAGACTGTACCCTCTGCTATGGTAAGAAGCCTTTAATTAAAATTGTTTTCATTGTGTGTGCCTGCCTTCACCTGCAATCTTTAGGGTGGAGAAAATCTGTCTTTCATCAATTCACGAATATCCAACTTGTTAACTTGTGCATATATTACTTTACAAAGGCTTTGGAAAGAAGCAAACACATTTAACAGAATGTCAGCATTACACTTCGCACTAAACTGCTAATAGGGCCTAGTTTGTACCTCTTCAGATTAATCCATTATATAAAGTGGGTTCTAGGCACGGTCATCAATTCCTAGTGAGAGCTTGGACCTCTCAATGAGTGGCCTTTTCTGCTTAAAGGTAATCGTGGCAGCTTCTGTAGGTTATGAGTAGAGGGACAAGGACAGCAGTGCTCAATTGGCCACCTCTGCAGCAAAGTAGTAGCATGTGTCCAAAGAGGATAGGTTCTTTGCGGTGGCCTCCGTTAATGAGTCTGTTTTTTCTATATCTATTTGTCTTTCATCCTGCTGCATGGAAGTTGTCTTAGCAACATCACAGACTACATAAGAGCTAAACAAACAAAATGCCAAATCCTAGACTTTTGACATTCGCTTATCCATATTGCAATATTCTGCGTCCTGTTCTTCCTCACACCTTGATTGCTTTCCTCATTTTTGCATTAGCCTAGTGGCCTACTTTGTGATACTGTGAATAGCCTAATGTTTATTAGTGAGAGATCCAGGCAGACCCAGTGAATAAAAAATTTGCAAATTAGGCAGCAGGTTATGAGGCATAATGACTCACATAGACCGTAGAAAAAATGAGTAGGACAAATTTGAGGTAAGATTCAGAAGGGACAATTCAGGGAGGTCAGAAATATTCCCATCAAAGCAACTAACTTGAGGCCCTGCATACTAGCACGCAGGCTAATAAGTGGAAAGACTGTCTTCACCATGTCAGCTGTGTCAAAAGATGAGCATGGATATCACTTCTCCAGATCAGAGTGAATTAGGTAGGCACCTGGTGCCAAGGCTGGGTTCTCAGCCTTGCTAAAGAAGGACGAATATTGGTCTCAATTGCTAAGAGATCATAATAGTCAAAATGGATCTCCTGCTTTGTGATACTGCATTGAGAAATGACTTCACCAAATGCTGCTCACAGAAGCCATCAATAATCTTAGATATTTCCCTGAATTAAACATATAGGTGAAGCTACTGATGACTGGACATTAATTAAGTAGAGGACAATAACTAGCATTATGTAGTAGCTCCATGGTCATCTATGATATTAGTACGTGAATGTGTAACCAGAAGTCAGAAATAACTAATGATCCAGATAAGTTGGTGATTAACATTTCATCAACTCACTTGAACCAACACGAGGTTGCAGTTTTACAAAAAGGAACATTGTTCGTACCGACCTATAAATCTTAACATCTTAGAGGCTGAAGTGAGTTTATACAGATTTATGCGCTCTCTAAGACTGCGACATTTCTTTGACAATGTCATCACAGAACCTTTTTGAAAAAACAGATAACACTCTGAAAGGGCTGAAACCCAAGACCACCTACATGGCACCAACCAGCCATAAGGTATTGGAAACTTTTGAGACCCTAGTTAAGAATGACTTACAGCACCTGTTTAAAGACAACAAGTCTAAACAGTCCAATTTTACCATGAAAGACAGGAGCACCTTACAACGGTTAGTAAACAACACATACACTGTGTGTGTCAAAGCAGATAAAGGAGGTGTATTGGTCCTAATGGATACATCTTATTACAACCAGAAAATTGATGAACATGTACATGATCCAACCACATACTTAATTATTGGACATAATCTCACCGAGATATTTCAACGTGAACTTAGAGAAATAATCGACAAAGCGATCACCACAGGTACTATCATTGAAATGGATCGTAGATACTTGATTCAAGAATTTCCCAAATGCCCCACTTGATGAATGCTACCCAAAGTTCATAAAGACTTATTAAAGCCACCAATGAGACCTATAGCTTCAACACGAGGATCAATTCACGAACCGGTAGGCAAATACTTAGACAGACATCTGGGTTTATTCCAATATCATATGCCGACGATACACAGCTGCTTTTCCTTTTTGATAAATTCACTTCTTCTGTACAGTCGACCTTCTCTTCAGGAATGACAGCCATCTCACTCTAGATGAAGAGTAATCTCCTCCAGTGTAATGTCGGGAAAACAGAGATTTTACTCTTCGGAGAGGCCCCCTTACTCCGGTCGCTCGAGTGGTGGCCGACTGACTTCGGTACTCCTCCTGCTCCTAAAGTCTCTGTTAAGAACCTAGGTGTCCGTCTGGACCAAGCCCTTACTTTCAAGGAGCACGTTGCTCAGACACTGGGCTCCTCTTTTCATACTTTAGGCCTACTTCATCGAGTCTTTCTTCTCCTCCCGGAATCTAGTCAGAAGGCACTTATACTAAGCCGTCTGTATTCCGTATGGACCCTCAAGGTCTCTCCTTTCTAGCTCCAAACATCTGTTGGAGGTCCCCCGAGTTAGGAAAGCAAGATTGGGAGGAAAATCCCTCTCCTACCTTGGCCCACGTTATTGGAATGAGCTTCCTTTACACCTGAGACAATGTTCTAATCATCTCCATTTTAGAAAGCTGCTTAAGACTACCCTCTTCTATTTCTGATTCCAGCTTCACTTGCATATATTTATGATGCCGGTCTGAAGCGCAGAGATACTCCTTACGGGAGTCGATTCTGGTGCTATATAAATAAATAAATATATAAATAAAAATAAAAAAATCTACAGGATTGTGTACATAAAATGTCCACGTACATCAAGGAAACTGCAGAATTCTTGACAAAAATCCAGAACCTTTTAACAGAGTGGAATGAAGAAATGTTTTTATGCACCATTGATGCGACAGCCTTGTACACTTCGATACCCCACGATTTAGGCATTGAAGCAATATAATTTTTCTTATTACAGGCTGATATCAATCAGGACTTTAACATCTTCTTGTTGGAATTGCTTCAATTCAACCTGTACCACAACTACTTTATCCACAAAGACCTATTTTTCCTACATCTAACAGACACATCCTTGGGGAACTGTGCAGCCCCCAGCTACGCAAACCTTTTCATGTACAAATTTGAGTTGGATAACGTCTTGAACAACACGACTTCGAAAGAACACTTGGTGGCATATTTCCAGTACATAGACAACATATTTTTGATTTGGCAGGGTCCCAAGGAATAGCTAGTCACAGCTATCGGTCAACTGAACCTAGTAAATGATCGGTTAGAGTTCACATTCAATATCGACTACGTCAAGAAAAGCTTTTTGGATGTCCTGATTTACATCAAAGACCAGAGAATTGAATCTACCATATACAGAAAAGCCACAGATCGAAATCATTTACTGCATTTTAAGGCTTTTCACCAACCAGCCCTCAAAGCACATTTACCGTACTCCCAACTGCTCACACTCAAGAGAATCGTGTCCGATCAAGAAATACTTTCAGAAAACATATCTAACATGGAGGATCGTTTCCGCAATCGTGATTGATTACCCCAAAGAAATTCTGACTAAGGCCAGTAACCGGGTGGCTCCACTATCCCGCACTCAGCTAATGATTATACAAAAGCGACCCACAGAAACGTCCAGAACAGTTAGTGTGGCCAAATTCTCCACGGAGTGCAGGAACATTAAAAAGATCATATTAAGACACTGGCCAATGCTTCAATTGGAACCTGACTTTAAAAACATTTTTTGAGACAAACTCCTATTTGCATATGAGAGAAGTAGGAACCTTGCAGAGTTACGCAGAGCACAAAGTCAAGTGTCCTGATCACGACACACAAAGGCACTATACCGTGCCTCAACTGTGGGAACTGTAACAACATCATTAAGGGAAATACCAATAACCATCCGACCAAAGGCTACTACATTAAACTTAGTTTATACCAAGATCTGCTAAGATCTGCTGAGGCAACTCTTCTCATGCAACCTCGTTTCAGATTGGCGACAGTGGGCGGTCGTGCCATTTCGAACACCCTCCCAGGGGCTTGGAATAGTCTACCGGCGGACTTGCGCAAAGAATCTAATCTGCTGTCCTTTCGGAAGAGGTTGAAGACTGTTCTTTTCCAGAAGGCCTGGGGAGGGCTATAAATTTCTGGGAAGTATCTTTCTTTTGGCTTCCTGTGGTGCTTACTGGACAAGCGCTTAGAGACCCCTGGGTTATATAGCGCTATACAAATCGAAAGAAATAAAAATAAAAATAAATATACCACAGCCACATGTGATTAAAAAAATCTTGTGTATCTACTAAAATGCCCATGTGGGCTGGTGTACATCGGCAAAACTGAAAGAAAATATCAAGATTAGATTAAATGAACACAGAAGTAATATCAGAAATAAAAACCCAAAATCCGTTGTGGCCACACATTTCACAAACTTTAATCACAACATCAGTCAACTGCGGTTTCTAGTGTGTGAAGTCGTGGATATCAAAGAAGGGAGAGATAACCGCAAATTTCTGCTACAAAGCAAAACATTCTGGATCAAAAAGATGAACTCATTAGTGCCTCACGGCCTCAATGATCGAATCGAATACAGTTGTTTTCTGTGATTAACCTGACCTGCATTTACTGTGTACACACATACTGAACATTCTTGAACTGTTCCAGTGAATTCTAACAGTTCCGCTCCCTACCTTCACTTCTAACTGTTTATACTTCCCCTTTTTTACCGTTTCTCTCGAACTTTTCTCTTCCCTTTTCAACTTTCCCAGTCAATTCCAATTGTTGTAATTTTCCCTTTTCCCCTTTTCTCTCTTAATTCATTTCTTTTCCTAAACCTTTTTCTATCAAATTTTTCCTTTCCCTTTTCAACTTTCCCAGTTAATTGTAATTGCTGTCATTCTAATTCTAATTGTTTCCTCTTTTCCTCTCCTTTCCTAATTTTTCCCTTCTCAATCTATTTCAGTAAATTCATATTTTCCCCTCCAACTGTGGAGTTTCTCTTCTTTTCTGCCTTAATTATTTCCCTTTTTGTAATCTTTTTCTTTTCCTAATTTTTCCCCTCCCAACTTTTCCTGTCACTATGTTTTTTAATGTATCCTTCCGCTATTTTGTTTTTCATCGTCACAGTTTATTGTGTAACCTTTCTAATTTTGGATTGGTTATTGTAGCATATTTGGTCTTTTCCAATACACATTCATGTGAGACTGTTCTCTCGTCTCACGCTAGGGTTGAAATAATTTTCCTACCTTTCAAGATGGCAACCATTTCAGTTGGGCACCGATACTCTTTCACTTTCTATCCACTTTATCTTTTCTTCTGGCTGCACTCTTTTCGCTTTTTACTACTACGGGCACATACGTTGTCAGTCACCAGGCTCTTTAGTTCGAGTTAAGCCATCGGTTGAGGGCATTAAATGACACGTATCCAGGTAACTTGCTGCACTTTTGTACGCTAACAGCGTTACATACAGACCAGCATATCTGGTTATTTAGTCTAATGCATTAACGTGCATCCACAGCACACCACAAGCACCTCATGATGATACGTTTCTTTTGATCCAAAAACTATCCTTAAGATACGTTTTTGTTTTTACTTGTAGATCAGCACAACGGGCAAGTTAATCTATTGCACTAACGCTCATCCGAAGCACGCTGCAATCTCCGGCACGACAGCACGTTCCCTTTGATACGTCTTCGTTTTTTCGATATTTTTTACTTGGGCACTCGCTTTAAAACCTGTCACTCGTTTGCACCTCGTTTTTTGCTACTCTCATCACTGGGCTGTTTACACAAGTTTTTCACCCTATGGTTTACCCGACACCTCGGCTTTCACTCTATCTAAACTGGGCTGTTAGATCACCCGTTTTTTCCCCGATCGCTCACTCGGTCACTTTTATTAACGGCTTGCAGGAATCTTGTCTTCTCATTCCATCTCTCTAGGAACTGACCCCCTGAAGAAGGGTGGTATCACTGCCCGAAATGCATTGGGGCTAATACTAATACTGGTAATACTAAGGTCCATGAAGTCGGGGTCCCCAACGGATCCCTGTCCGGCCCGAGTGCTTGAGGGAGTGGCTGAGGCGGTATGTGGGGAGGTTACTCAGATAGTTAACCTCTCCTTCTCTACTGCGACTGTCCCATCTTGTTGGAAGCAGGCTAAGTTATTGCCGCTCCTAAAAAAACCCGGGATGGATCCAACCGCCCCATCAAGCTACCGGCCCATCTATTTTGCTGCCGGTGTTGGCTAAAATCTGTGAAAAATTGGCGTTTCGCCAACTGGACAATTTTGTTGAGACCTCTAATGCCTTACATCCGGCCCAATCGGGGTTTCGGGCAGCCTACAGCACCGAAACAGCGCTGGTTGAGGTGTCGGAGGCTATTCAGGAGTGCCTGGACGGAGGCGGCAGAGTGGTTCTGATTTTGTTGGATCTCTCTGCCGCCTTCGACACGGTTCCCCACGGGCTTCTTCTCACCAGACTGACAGCCATTGGCATTACTGGCTCGGCCCTAGACTGGCTGACGTCATTTATTTTTTTTTAATTATTTTTATTGGTATTTTGAAAACAATGCGATACAATGTCACATATGAACACAAAATGAGTCAGGCATCGGAGCTTGGACACAGAGAACTGTGCAATCACATCATGAATACAGGAGCATACCTTTGTGCATATCATAACGTGGGTGGTTAACCATAATTGAAGGTTGGAAGTATTATTCCGTATCAGAGCTAGTGTTGTCCGTATCAGAAGGTGGGTCGCAGATGTTCCCTCTGTATTTATTCCACGCCCCCCAGACCCTCTTCCATTTCTTGGGGCAACCTGCTGACGTCATTTTTGAATAATCAGACTCAGCAGGTCTGGTTGCCACCGCATGCGTCCTCGTCGAGAAAACTCTCTACTGGAGTCCAGCAGGGGTCTACACTGAGCCCCTTGCTTTTTAATGTTTACCTTACCCCTCTGATCTATCTGGCTGAGCATCTGAGGACAAAAATAATTGCCTACGCTGACGATACCCAACTTTTGTTTACCTGGCCAGGTGACAATTTGGATACAATGCAAAAACAACAATTGATGGACAGAATGCAGAACAATACCATAAATTCACCCCAGTACAGAGATCTGGGCCTAAATCCATCGTTTTTTTTCACTCCACAGCACCCCAGGTCAGACATGGCCATATGCAAATCAGCCTTGACCCTGTGCCTCATGGGAACAGTCCAGCCCGAACTGCCAAGCCATGTCTTTCCCGGACCGGAATCAAGCATCCAAGGACCGGTTTCTGGCTATCAGCCTTCATCAGCCTGGATAGCTTGACTCCAGTGGTGTCGAGAGCATGAGACTCATGTCTGAGCATACCCATCCCACTCGGGGTGACAAAATGCAAAAACAACAATTGATGGACAGAATGCAGAACAATGTCATACATTCACCCCAGTACAGCGATCTGGGCCTAAATCCATCGTTTTTTTTGCACTCCACACCACCCCAGGTCAGACATGGCCATATGCAAATCAGCCTTGACCCTATGCCTCATGGGAACAGTCCAGCCCGAACTGCCAAGCCATGTCTTTCCCAGACCGGAATCAAGCATCCAAGGACCGGTTTCTGGCTATCAGCCTGCATCAGCCTGGATAGCTTGACTCCAGTGGGGTGGAGAGCATGGGACTCACGTCTGAGCATACCCATCCCACTCGGGGTGACAAAATGCAAAAACAACAATTGATGGACAGAATGCAGAACAATGTCATAAATTCACCCCAGTACAGAGATCTGGGCCTAAATCCATCGTTTTTTTTCACTCCACAGCACCCCAGGTCAGACATGGCCATATGCAAATCAGCCTTGACCCTGTGCCTCATGGGAACAGTCCAGCCCGAACTGCCTAGCCATGTCTTTCCCGGACCGGAATCAAGCATCCAAGGACCGGTTTCTGGCTATCAGCCTTCATCAGCCTGGATAGCATGACTCCAGTGGTGTGGAGAGCATGGGACTCACGTCTGAGCATACCCATCCCACTCGGGGTGACAAAATGCAAAAACAACAATTGATGGACAGAATGCAGAACAATGTCATACATTCACCCCAGTACAGAGATCTGGGCCTAAATCCATCTTTTTTTGCACTCCACACCACCCCAGGTCAGACATGGCCATATGCAAATCAGCCTTGACCATGTGCCTCATGGGAACAGTCCAGACCGAACTGCCAAGCCATATCTTTCCCGGACCGGAATCAAGCATCCAAGGACCGGTTTCTGGCTATCAGCCTTCATCAGCCTGGATAGCTTGACTCCAGTGGTGTGGAGAGCATGGGACTCACGTCTGAGCATACCCATCCCACTCGGGGTGACAAAATGCAAAAACAACAATTGATGGACATAATGCAGAACAATGTCATACATTCACCCCAGTACAGAGATCTGGGCCTAAATCCATCGTTTTTTTGCACTCCACACCACCCCAGGTCAGACATGGCCATATGCAAATCAGCCTTGACCCTGTGCCTCATGGGAACAGTCCAGCCCGAACTGAGAAGCCATGTCTTTCCAGGACCGGAATCAAGCATCCAAGGACCGTTTTCTGGCTATCAGCCTTCATCAGCCTGGATAGTTTGACTCCAGTGGTGTGGAGAGCATGGGACTCACGTCTGAGCATACCCATCCAACTCGGGGTGACAAAATGCAAAAACAACAATTGATGGACAGAATGCAGAACAATGTCATACATTCACCCCAGTACAGAGATCTGGGCCTAAATCCATCGTTTTTTTGCACTCGACACCACCCCAGGTCAGACATGGTCATATGCAAATCAGCCTTGACCCAGTGCCTCATGGGAACAGTCCAGCCCGAACTGCCAAGCCATGTCTTTCCCGGACCGGAATCAAGCATCCTAGGACCGTTTTCTGGCTATCAGACTTCATCAGCCTGGATAGCTTGACTCCAGTGGTGTGGAGAGCATGGGACTCACGTCTGAGCATACCCATCCCGCTCGGAGTGACAAAATGCAAAAACAACAATTGATGGACAGAATGCAGAACAATGTCATACATTCACCCCAGTACAAAGATCTGGGCCTAAATCCATCGTTTTTTTGCACTCCACACCACCCCAGGTCAGACATGGCCATATGCAAATCAGCCTTGACCCTGTGCCTCATGGGAACAGTCCAGCCCGAACTGCCAAGCCATGTCTTTCCCGGACCGGAATCAAGCATCTAAGGACCGGTTTCTGGCTGTCAGCCTTCATCAGCCTGGATAGCTTGACTCCAGTGGTGTGGAGAGCATGGGACTCACGTCTGAGCATACCCATCCCACTCGTTGGGTGACAAAATGCAAAAACAACAATTGATGGACAGAATGTAGAACAATGTCATACATTCACCCCAGGATAGGGATCTGGGCCTAAATCCATCGTTTTTTTGCACTCCACACCACCCAAGGTCAGACATGGCCATATGCAAATCAGCCTTGACCCTGTGCCTCGTGGGAACAGTCCAGCCCGAACTGCCAAGCCATGTCTTTCCAGGACCGGAATCAAGCATCCAAGGACTGGTTTCTGGCTATCAGCCTTCACCAGCCTGGATAGCTTGACTCCAGTGGTGTGGAGAGCATGGGACTCACGTCTGAGCATACACATCCCACTGTTTGGACAATTTGGATACGTCAGCTGTTCAGCTCTGCCTCTCCTCTGTTTTCGGTTGGCTCGCACTTGCATAGTTAAAGTGCAATGAGGAAAAGTCTGAAGTCCTCTTTTTTGGAACCTTCCCCAGCAACTTTAGAGTTCATCTATGGCCACCTGATATTTCCTGCCCCAAATCTATGGGAGGCCCGGCTAGGAACCTGGGTGTTTGGTTCAGAGATAATTTAAAATTTGAGGACCATATTAAAAAACTTACAGGCATCTGTTTTGGCACCCTGAAAACCCTGGGCAGATTCTTTCCTCTACTTCCAAGGGAAGCCAAAGAGACAGTGGCGCGCGCCCTCATTCTATCTAGGCTTGATTACGCCAATGCTTTGCTCTGTGGCCTTCCATCCTACCTGAATAAACGACTCCAGGTGGTTCAGAATGCGGTAGCTAGACTCCTCTTTAATATTTCTAGGAGGTCTAGCGTCCGCTCCCACCTGCACAATCTTCATTGGCTCCCGGTGGCACAGCACATTTTGTTTAAATCGCTGGTCCTCTCTTTCAGAGCGACGCATGAGTTGGGGCCAATGTACCTGAGAAAGCGCTTCTCTATGTATGTCCCTAGCCGCTGCCTCAGATCAGCCAATCAGTGTAGGATGGCCCTTCCTAGATTCAAGTATGCTAGGTTGGGGGTCAGTCTATATCGGTTACTGCAGGTAGAGCCTTGAATGCACTGCCCTTCCACCTCCGTGCATCTCAGAATATTGCCCAATTTAAGAAAGGTCTAAAAACTCATCTGTTCAATTTATCTTCCTAATTGCTTCCACCGCCTTCTACCTCTGCTCTCCTCGCTTACCCTCACGCACCAGGATACTCGCGAGTAATAGAGCGCGCTACAAAACACTCTATAACATAACATAACTAATGTGTTTAAAACATCACGGAAAACTACTAATGGATTCATGAAAATAATGTAATGACCTCATGAAAATAATGAGTATAAACCATTGCACAATACATTAAAAGGAGGTATTGAGTGCAACTTTGGATTATTTGAATAAAATTGTTACCTTTGGACCTCTGGTACTGCGCATTGAGGGACAATTCCCAGTGGGAAAGTGCAATTCCCAGTGGGAAAATGCAACCGTAGCTTTGTCAGTAAAACACTGTTGCATAACCCTTCAAAAGATCCATTGCCTATTGTAAGAGCTCGTTGTTGACTGCATTAGCGGAATCTGATTGGCTGTCCTTTCCACAACGTTCCAATGAATGTACTTATGTTTGATCACTCAATTACCAAATCTTAGATAATAATATGTTAATTGTTCACCCCAATGTTCCATTGCTTGCTTTTAGGGCATACAGTAGTAATCTTTAACAAATGATATGGATCCAAGAAAACTAACGGTTTATAACCTTTTTTGTGTGAATCAATAATGGTGATTATAATGGTAATAACGCAAATAGTACTGTCAATAATATTAATTAATAAATTACTGAAAACAAATTGATGTTATGTCTTTATGTACATGTGTTATTTGTTGTGCACGACATGACCTGGAAGGATTTCAGTTTACATTAGTGAACCTCTCTATTTACTTAACAGGTAAAAGTTTTCTCTGTGGTATAAAATTTATTTTGCGTATATTAACAGCTCCTCAGCAAATCAGAGGTACAGTCACTTCTAAAAAATAGTGATTGAACATATTTCATCTCAGAATTATGTATGTTTTTTATTTTCTTCACTTTGCAGATAAGTGCCAAGCAGATGTGGAGTGTGAGCAAGCTGATCCGCCTCCTGTGGAGGTTGACATGGACCTTGCTTTTATTATTGATGGCTCCCGCACCGTTGGCAGCGAAGACTTTGAGCGGGTAAAAGAATTTGTTAGCACCATTCTTGATCAGGTTGAAATCACATCAGAGCCAGAGTTAGGGGGCACAGGTGCCAGGGTGGCATTGGTGCAACAGGGTATGCCTGGCTTCACACCCAACCGAGGCACAAGCCCAGTCGAAACAGAGTTTGGCTTTGTAACATACAACAGTAAGCGTTTGATAAAGCGGCACATCCAGAATGATGTTTCACAGCTAGAAGGACCTTCTTCCATTGGTTACGCTGTGCAGTGGACCATTGACAATATCTTCTTGAAGGCTCCCAAGTTGCGAAAGAACAAGGTCATATTCACAATTATTGGAAGTCGGACAAGCAGTTGGGACATTGAGAAACTGAAAGAGGTCACCCGGCTAGCAAAGTGCCAAGGATACATCCTGTTCACCTTGGCTTTCGGCAACGAGTTAAGTGACAGTGAGCTAGCTGACCTGTCCAGCTTTCCACATGAACAGCACTTGGTGCGATTGGGAGGAACGCTCAAGCCTGAAATGGAATACGCACAGAGATTTAGCCGAGCCTTCCTGAACCTTCTTCTAGGTAAGTGGTGTGATTAGTGCAAAATATCTCTCAATGTGCTAGTCATAAAGTAGATGGTTGCTATGTATTTCTATGGTTGTGGCCAACAGAAGAGAGAAGAAATGCATTGGTTATCTGATTCATTTCTTTTCTTAACTTTTACTTTGACAAAAATTCATACTTCTCTCACATATGGGCATGGTATATAAATAACCCCATACATACTTTTAATTTTGAGCTGTTATAAATAGGGAAAGAGGGAAAGTACGCCTGTCTTAAAACCGAGATAGTTACTTTCAAAATTGTAGTTGATCAAACCATGAAATTCTGTGTGATAATTCAATTTTTGTTCATTTAAAAAATAATTGTTGTAGCCAGTATTGACAATTTATGAACATTATACATATTGTATGTTTCTTGAATGCAAAGTTTGTTTTCAGTGAAAAGTGTGTGCATTTGACCATGGTTTCCTAATGGGTTTCTATCAGAAAGAATAGGACCAATAATGTTCCAAGATGGCTGCAATATTTAATAACAGATTAGATAGTTTGGAGTTCAAAACATTCCCAGAAGGGTTTTCATAGAATGTAATTTTTAACGTAAAATATTCTAATAGGTGAATCTCTGCTAATTTGGGTGGCAAAGTGAAGTTTAGACAGTTAATGCTATACTAATCTAGCAGCTTTTTACACACACATCAGAATTATTGTTGAAATGTACAATTTGACAATTTGTAGCTAAAGGGTCTGATTTACAAAGCATGTAGTAAATTTGCACTCCTACAAGTGCTCCTGTGGACAGGTATACATTCACGGTTTTTACCAATTAACAAACATTTTCATTTGTATGTCTGGAAAGCTATGCCAGCTGTAGTAAGTGTCCTGGTGCACTACTTACTGTAACTGTACAAGCCCCGTACGCCACATTTGCGTCATGCTGCGGGGTATTTACAACGTCACGTTGTAAAGCCCTGCGCCACATGTGGGCGTTCCGGCGCAGGGGAGGGCGTTCCGGCGCAGGAACGCCTCCTAAAAGTGGCTGAGTGAAATCTACAAGATTTCACTCAGTCACTTTTATGGCCATGCTGCGTCAAAACCCTGAGCCTGCTTGAAGCAGGCGTAAGGATTGGCGCAGCATGTTAGGCATAGGGGCACCCGAGCCTTGCTGGAGCTGCGTCGCGTTTGCGACGCAAGTCCACCAATGCGTCACCTTTATAGCAGCAGATCCGTCACGCATCTGGCTAATCTTGCCCCATGGTGCGCCCCATTGTAAATGCGGCGCATCCATGGTGGCGCAAGAGGTGTCTGCCATGACGCACAATAACTGGTGCATCCCTGCTGATATGCAGGGATGCACCAGTTATTCTAAAATGCCCCACAATGTTTTGAAATTTCATTAATGCAGAAGCGTGCATTGGGCAGATTTCTGCACTTTGGAAAGGCAGAGAACTCCGATTGCACATCTCGTTTCCTTCATCCCTTTGCACAAACCCTCGCTAAACCTGGGCTTGTTCAATTCCCTTTGCCATTCTGAAAGGGGGTTTAATCCAGCCCTTTGCTGGGATAAATATTCACCCATTTCCAGTGTGGCAAAGGGTCGGATGGAATTTGTGAACGCCTGTCTATGGAATTAAGAACTCAGAAGCCAACCAACAGATTGTCATGCCAATTGCCTACCCCTTGCCTGGAAGTTGTGGTGTACAATTACTCAAAAGTTAATTGATTTACATACGCTGGGAATTATTTTGTGAATACCTAAAAGGCGTACATTGAGCACTTTAGGTCATAAACATGCTTACGGCCAAAATGTCTTTGTGAATTAGGCCCACAGAGTCAAGTTTGTATTTTTTTCGGTTTTTTATTCCAGCTAAATACATTTAATAGGGTAGTAATCGGAATAACTAAGATCTGACGGGTAATAGTCACCAGCTTGATGCAATTTGCACCTGAACACCAAACTAAGACAAAACAATCAGGTTACTAGTATGCAATGCACATTTAATGAAGTACAGGTAAGTCAATTCAGTGCAGCAGACTGAGACATGGGCAACTTCAGAAATTGATAGGTGAAGTGGCGTGGTCGGAGAGCAGGTTATCCGCTCAAAAGTTGTGTAAGACAAGAACCTAAGTACATTTGCAGTCAATAGGCGAGAGAGCACGCTCAGTGGGAATTGGTGATGCATCTTGCTCAAAGACTTTACCTCTACAATTTGAATATTTTTCTAGGGCAAAGATCCACAATCTTGTAGGCAGGATTCCATGAGACATGTCTTTTTTTGTGGTCCTGCAGTAGAGGCAGTCTTTGCAATAGAAAGCTTGGAGTTGGGGAAACAGTCACAATATACCCCTTGAGGTTGCTTTTTTTTTGGTTATACTGGGTGCCTTGTGCCATTCCTCCAGAAATAAAAATCTCTAAGACTCAACTTTTCAGAAATTGTTCTGTAACTTATTCATCAGTCCTCCCTACATATGTAAATTTTCAGGAGGTCTTTTTGGCAGCAGACAAAGGGTTGAGGTTACTGTGCAGTTCAGATGCATAGTTAAATGTCTAGATGCAATTGGTTCCTAGAATACCTCTTCAGCACTTTCACAATACCTGGCTGAAGACATGTCCCATTGCCAGTGGTCTACTGGTTTACTTATGGGTTACTGCAGTCTTATCTTTCAGTTATGGCAAAGTGGCTCAATGCAGCAGGTTTTAAAATGCGCATTTAGTCTGTGCTTGGTGAAAAGCCCTAAACAAATAAAACTAAAATTCATGTCGTTTTCTCACTTTTTTATTAACAGTTTGACTCTGCCAGTTTAAAAAATATACTTTACTGCACCAACTATCCTAGAGTCATTTATACCTCAGCCAGCACATATGACAGCACCCTGTTCCTCATCACCAACCTCAAACCCCAAACTCTGCCCAAGACTGGCCTAGTCCTGCCTCTCCAATAAAGTCCCCACTCTTCCAGGCTTCTATTGATTTTTTCATACTTATTACCTACATGCTAATACTTTGAAGTTGGAGCATTCTCCTAACAAAGGTTAGATAGTGTAGTGTTTCGTCTACTTGTCCCTTTTTGCAACACAGGCAACTACAACCTATGCATAAACGTGAGCTTTTGTGCACATCATAATATGAACTTTTGTGCAGCTATGGAAAACTGTGGTGCATTTTTACAGCTGACTCGCCAATGTGTCAAATATAGCAATTGTATACACATAATTCACATGGAGCTGGGGTCTGATAACGAGTCCCCTTGCTATGTACAGCTCATGCACCAGAATCAGAATGTCCAAAAATCTAAAATCAGAATAAATAGGTAAAAAAGATGAACTTCCACTGAGTAAAATTTGTGAAACTTTATATATGCATTTCCTCTAAACATGGGGACCCCTTCAACCACGAGACATGAAAAGAATCTTCCAAATCTGATTTCAAGCTATGGCACATAAAACACTCTCAACAGAATGTAACTCGCAGATACATTTTCTATATCTATTTCTCTCTAAATTTAGAGGACTGTCAACAGATGCTAGAAAGTATGAAGTCTATTAACATCCACGTCTTATATATTTACATATGCCAATTCTGTTAAGGTGTACAGTGACTTATTTTAGCAGTTTCTAAACATACTATAAATCATTTTTTCCCAGAAAATTGGACTTGGGGAATGATAAAATGCACATACTGCTTGATCCTGGAAAGGAGATGCAACAATCTAGTGGCAAGTAAAAGGCTTGCAAATCCCTCCCTGAGCTCACTGGTGTGCATAACAGGCCCCCCATACAGGATTTCCGAAGTTAGAGTGGATGAGCAGCAACATCCCTAGCGATCATAAGTCAAAGGCGTTATGTGGATAGTGTGTGCGTTGTGAATACCAAGGCTATGTTTGGAAAATAGGTAAGAAGAAAGGCTAGAGGAAACGGGTGGGGGTGTGTTATGGGTGTTTACAAGAGCAAATATAACTGTAAATCAAAAGAGTGCTATGCAATTTAGGGAGTATGAGTGAGTGCAAGTATATTTTCAATTTGTAGGTTTACTTGATATTTACTCTCAAGTGAAGGGGTTCGTTGGCAATGTGTTGGACTGGAATTTCAGATACTCTTTTCTCTTGTTTTCCAAATTGCATTTCTTTGCTTCTAGCCTAGTAATTTACTAGTTGCATTTTTGGCGTTTATCATAGAATATCTTAATTTTGGCTGGTAGGTAGGCTGAGTGCTGCAGTTCACTGCCTTCAATATGGTGCAGCAGATCTTAAATGTGATGCAGTGGATGCTGTTGTAGTTCCTGGAGTGTGAATGAGGCAGAGGATGAAGTAAAGAAAGAGGCAGGGCCATTGCTATGCATACCAGTGCCAATAAACTAGATTCAAAAAGGCAGTACAAACCAGGAGAATCTGCAGCACAGTCATCGAGGAGGGATAGTGGCTGTGTGCAGAGGAGATACACGAACTTCTCTCTACACCTCAGACTACCCACTGAATGCAGAGGAGAAAGGGATCAAGGCTGAATTACTTGCTTCCCTGAAACATTGATGGCTCTTAGATGTGATAGGAGTGAGAAGAAACACAGCTGGTATGTTATGGAAAGTGATACAAGGGGCTACAGGTCAGAAATTGTTCAATGGTAAAGTTTGGAATAAAGATCACTGCAACCAGTGCATACCTCAACATGCCCACATTTCTGAGCCATTATGGCCCCGCTGAAGGATGTCAGCTATATAGAGGACACACAAAAGCAAACTGAAGATCTTTCAAAACAAAACCCACATCAGGGAACTGCACTGCAAAACAAACACATGGGGTATGGCAGGGGGAACGAACCTGGACCCATTTATACAGTACTGATCTTGAAAATTCTGCTAGGAAGATTGAAAGGAACCATAAAATCCCAGCAAGTTCCCCCTGAGTCAGAGTCACTTCAATACATAATAAAAGTTAAACAGGATCTTGCAAATTGAGCATGGGAGGACACTATGCCACTAACAAGTAATTCTGGGTGCACACATAAGTCACTCTTTGTTTTCAGAAGATGCAAGGGAAGGAGAACAAAAACTGGACGAAGATGGGAAAATGGTAGTCAATTGAGATGAAGGAGATTTAAACCTAACCAAAAACAGAAAAGGTTCCAAGCCAAACTACAAAGCTTGTGGGAAGAACTATCACAGACTTTAAGAAAAAAAAAGCTCTCTAGACAGTGGCAAACCAGACACTTAACACAAGAACAGAATGCCAGATACTAGATCACAAACATAAATGGGAGGATTTGCAAAATAATAGGAAAGATAATATAAACATGCAAAACAAGTATCAAGACACGGAAAAAAGAAACATGGAGTTCATCCGACATAATACCCTGATCCTGGAATTGAAAGAAGGCAAGGTGCTGGGCAAAGGGTAGAGCACAGAGTGAACTCTTGGAAGGAAGGAGAGGGTGCAGGCCCGAGAGACGTTCTGCATAAACTAGCTTCATGCCAGCAGAACCACCAAATCATTAAATCTTTGGCAAAGCAAGCACAGTTTTAGAGCCAAAATAACCAGAGACAACTTTGAGACAGCTAAAGAATTGTTCAACCCCACAAACCAGTTCAGTCAGCTTTGTAAATAACCAGTTGCCTACCTCACTAGGTCAGCTGTCCAATCACCCAAATAATTAGATTTATACAGAAATGGAGAGGCAAGGTCCAAAAATTAATTCAATAAGTACAAAATTGAATCGCAACGTATCTTGGAAGGATGTGGTAAATAATTCAGTGCTTTATTATTCTTTCCAATTTCCTTCATAAAATACAGCCAGACAGCCAACGTGTTTTGCCCATACATCAACAGCTTGCTCAAGGCTGCAATTTACAAAATTTGAAAACATTGAAATACACAATTAATCACTCATTAAAAACTAAGGTACAAATAACCTACTACAATAATCCATTCAAATACTCTATTCAAAGAAAGATTTAGCTGGCAGGTTGAAAGAATGAACAATTCTTTTAAATTGTACAGAGAAGAGAATGCATTCAACAATTATTTGCTGTGAACCAACCAATTTGGGCCTAGAGGATTCACAGATGAATTCAATTTAAACTAATCAAAGTGTACCAAAAAAGGTATAGCAGGCAGATCGAAACAATCAACAATTCTTTTTCAACTACACAGAAAAGAGAATACATTCACCAGTTATTTACTGCATGAAACATCACAGAAAATTAAATTGTTATAATTGCGACCTCAAATTGTTGCAGTCTCAAAGTTGTACTAAAGGTAACGATCTATATTTTTTTATCAGATTGAGATCATTTAGATAAATATTTCAGAGATATCATGGGCCGAATATTTATGCAGTGATGTCGTCATGCAAAGCACTATTTATTGTTGTATCCCAAGGGATTTTGTACCCAGAACCATGCCAATTTACTGATTAAGCCCATCATATTACATAAAACATGCCCATTGCTTCCCACTGTCCATCTACAACTTACTCATACTAGGCTCAATATTGAAATATTTGTCAGTCACCTTATAATCTATAGGTGCTATCCAGAACATCTTGTTCTTAAGTCATGCACACGTCATGTATTGCAGTCATAAACAACTATATTAATTCCTAAAGGATTATCCATCAGCTCTATGTACAATTGCACTGTAATTGCAAAAGGACATGAAAAATAACGTTAAGTACATTAGCTCACCACTTGCAACCAAAATTTAATGACCCAAGAATTTACCCAAGTCACTATTAAATCATGTCACGATTAGAATAGAATCCATCCTGCACATCACATTCCATCCCAGGACAAATTCAGTATATTCAAGAGAATCAACATTCCACCAACAAAAAATAATCTCTATACCAACACTCATACTAACTCCTAACAATATCTCCCATCCACAAATGATGCTCACACTTCCCTCTCCAGATGTAGTCTGGAGAAATCATTGGATTTCATCAGGACAGGGAAGTGTGAGCATCATTTGTGGATTGGAGATATTCCTATAAATCAGTATGAGTTTTGGAATACCTCCCATGACAAAACTTTTACTGAGAAGATCATAGCTGTAGGAATATTGAAGCACATGCTAGATATTGAGCTAGATAGGTCTAAGGGCGCTTAAGCAACAACAAACTTAGAGACCCAACTGCTTAGGAGCAGGGACTACACCTTCTTCTCAAATACAATTCAGTCTTCAAGAGAGATTAGCTCAACCTCACAGCAAGTTGTCTGGTGGAACGAAAGTCAGTAGAAGGTTTATTAATTACAGTATTAAAGAAGTCTCCCATGAGAACAAACTTGGTGAGTGATTCGTAGTTTTGCAGACAGGTGATCCATCACAAATGTGACGAATATCCCATTCAGTTTATTGCATGTACTACAGAGTATAATGCACTTGTAAAATGGTGGGTGGGATATCTGTCATGTTTGTGATGAAATAACCCGTTGCCAAACTCTAAATCAGGTCCTTGGTCTGAACCTCACAAAAGTCAAGGTTTAGATGCTGTGAACTTAGCGATAACATACTGGACAGTAGTATAGCCATGAAAATGATGCAGAATTTTCCTAAGGATTCCCAGCTGACATTCAGTAGAGTAGAAATGCAGAAGAGAATCACATTGCATTGAAAACATTGCTGTATGCTCAAACATGAATTTGTTTTTAGAAATCCTTCCAAAAATAGTCGTTGTAGGTGTGGGCAGAACAGGAGGACAAGAAATTGGGTCTCAGAATACATTCAGAAAGATGATGTGATTAAGGAGCAATTGAATAACCTTTTTGAATAACCTTTTGATCATTTGGACAGCAAAGAGTCTACTCAGTCTGAAGAGCACATATTATGAAAGAGGAACCTATAGAGAGACAATCCTATCCCAAACTCTTGAGAAAAAAGTACTAGCCACAAAAAATCTAACAGATAGCAATATATGCAGAAAAGCATAATCTTTCAAGTCTACTTTCTATCCTGTTATAGCAGAGAGGAGGTAAAAAAGCATACCTGATAGGAGTATCATGAGGTTCAGTTACATTACAGGCAGCTATGCTGCATGTAACATAATGTCATTTATAATTCAACAAGGGAACCCAAAGAATACCTATGGACCATGGGTAACTAGCTTTTAAAGACAACAAGGGTCCTTAGGACAACCAAGATAGACACAAAAAATGAATTTATAGACCACAATCGGTACTACAAACAGACTTCCAGACCCAGCCGGGTGAGGAATTTTTAATTTTTTGGATAAAAAACAATAGGGTGACCAACCGGTGGTCAGTTATACACACTTTTGATAGGGTACAGTCCTGTACCTATCTTTACAAGGAAAAAAGCGTAATAGAGGTAAAGAAAGAAACAAAGTTATCAGGCAAGAAGTTTTGGAGCCAAAAATGTCGCTTGTAGATTAGTGATCAATACACACAAGTTCCGACATACAGTATGTACAGATTAGCATACAAATGAATTTGTCTGAACTACTGTTTTAACCGTCAACGTTTCGATCCAGGGGATCTTGGTTGTCCTAAGGACCCTTGTTGTCTTTAAAAGCATGTAACATAATGGTTATTCCCAACCAGGGAAAAGATAAGAGGTTTGTATAGGCCAGTAGCCCTGCTACACCACAGACACAAAAATATTTATGAAAATACGAGGGAACCATCAGGAGATTGTACTCCTAGAGCCATTTCCTGATGCCTGTCAATTGAGATCTTCTACAGCTTGTTGATGGTGAGAAACCTGCCTTTGCTCCGGCTAAACCTAAAGCTTGATGGATGGTGCATCTTATGAAGAAGACAAATAACCTTATTGAAATCTGTCTTACATTCTCTGGGGACTGAAAACCTAATTGGCAGCTGGAGCTAGTTTTTCCTTCAAAGGGTTCTCCAAAAGCGTGGCTTGGATCAGAGATTATATTAGAAAATGCTAATTTCAGTATTCTCAGAGGCAAAACTGCATTACTGGACTGATTACAAATGGCCCCATGTCCCAATTTACATCTGAAATAGGATTAAAAGTGACCTGGAATTCTGGAGAAAGATCCACTTATTTGAAGTACGTGGAAATATTCCCAGAAACCATAAAGAATTTGGGGAAAACGTGCAGTAATCATGCAATAATATACATTTCTGCATGTTATTCCTCCATTTCAAATGTACAAGCTTGTTGTAGTGCAGTAAAGGCAATGAACTGCCTCCCTGTATCAGTAAATAAAACTGTGCATTACCACTGTGCCTTATTACCAGGCCACTTTTTATTAGGCATTAGACGTATACTGATCCTAGGTGACATACATGATGAGACGGACATTGATTGCTGCCTCATCGCCCTCACTGTTTGTACTCATTTTGGAGCCCACAGCAGCAAAGATCCAAGATTATCCCAACATTAGAGGATACATAGTTGTGGCAGAGAACACAGAGTGTTCCCTGCCACATGGATGATGATAATATCCCCTCACCCACTAGAACGTGTTTTATTGATTCTATCTTTGATTGCAGAATGTAAAAGGTATGGGTAGGCATTAGGGTTTAAGACCCACGTGGAAAAAGTGGCAGCTCTTTTTTTTTTAATCTTTAGGGAAGACAGGAGTCTCACAATTCTCAAAATAATGTGTAAAAAGTTTAAATGAGATATCTGGCTAGGAGAGTGCTATCCTTGGAATGGGAACCTTTATGACTCAAATATATCAGGCTCGCTTTCAACAATGACACAGTAGAAGCAAATGTATAGGACACTTATATGTCATGACAAGGTAGGGTGGTTGCAATCAACATGAATATCATAACAAGACGACTAAATATGTTCCAAGCCCTAACATTGATGATTGCGCACCCACCTTTAAAATTACAGTAGTTGACTTTATATGAGCTGGTGAGAGAGCAAGTGAAGCTGGAGATGTTCTGAAGCTTTTAAACATAACATAGGGTGGAGTTACCATTTTTAATGGAGCACCGTCGGGTTTCTCAGTACCATATCATTTGAGAATGGTTTAAAGTGGACCTGGCGAGGACCGGTTGGGCACCTATTTGTCCTCATCAGTCTTTGACCCAGAACAAGAGAGAGAAAAATACAAAGGGAGGAACGAAGGAGGAGGATAACGACTGAAAAACAGTAATGGAGGAAGAAAGCTGGAACGAAGATGGTGCAGGGGATAAGGAGTCAGGCAATGTCTGGTGATGGATTAAAGATGCATATGTGGAATCAAGACTATGCAACCTTTGTATTCAGCATCTCAACCTTCTGCAACACTGGCGGGAGCTTCTCAGCAAAGGTGTGGGCCCCAGCACTTATTATTTTACAAATTAAACCCAGGATATGGCTGCCCAAGAAGCATAAACCTTTGAACGGATTTGGTTGCCAACTCACAAGCTTGTACTACATGTCAGACTCTTGTTTAAAGAGGCTTACATAAGGAGGTGTTCGGCATTAATGAATCTGAAAAGCACGCTGCTTTCAAATAAGACACTTAGTGGCCCTGAGGCAAAAGTTATCCATTGAACCCTTTGTTTATTTGTTACTGTATATCTGAACATGAAGGATCCATCTGACAAATAACGTATACAAATTCCCAATTGCACCTATCGAACCGGTGCGGTTGCAATAACTGGAAACACTGCAGAAATAACTTGGAATAGTTTAACTAAGAAGTCGCAGGATTGCTTATGGGAAGTCCTGTCCACAACCACCGGAAGTATTCTAAATACGAAAATCAATTAAAAATGTTATGTATTTATGGTACCTCATTCTTTCTTTTTGCTTCAGCGTGGCCATATGGGCACAGCTCTGCATACCCAGTATATATGGGGTTTTAATAAGAAGGACTGGCATCCATAGAAGATGTATTAGGATATTTCACCCCAACCAATGAGAATTATTCTTCCTACGATAACACAAAGACAACCCCAGTAAAGGCAGGTGGCTAATTGGCCCTGTATTCTCTCACTGCCAGCACTACTGTTTCTGTGGGCATTGGTAATTCTAAAGGACTGGGGGTATTACTGTTGATGACCAGTTAATTGGAAATTAAATGAGGGGTTTTGTGTTTCTACAGTCAGTGCTTGATTTGAGCCAGTAGTTTCCAGTGCTTAGTACCGGCACTTAATTGTCAACACTAGCACTTAAGACAGTCTGCCACATGGTGGCGATGTCTGTCTAATTTAGAGACGAGCACAACAACAATTGATTATTAATTCAATACACATTTAAAAAGACTAATACCTGCCATCGAAGACATTCGTATGACTTTTGGGGGGTTGGAATAGTCTAAATTCTCACATGTGTAAGAGTGTGATTGTTAGTAGTTGTGTTGGTACTGTCAGTGGCAGTGCTAGCAGGGGCAATAGGTGGTGCAAGTTGCTGTGGCATCCTGGTGAGGCCCTTATGTTTTTACAAATTAAGTACTGTGTGCACACATTCACACTTGTTTTTCTTCATTTTTGGTCGGGCTGGGTTTTCTCTGGGTATTGGGCAAAGCATGCAGTGAAAAAATTCTATCCCTCAGTGTTTTCATAGAGGTCTTGACTCCCAGAGAGACTGGTGGCTGTACCAGCTAAAGGAATTATACAGGCAACTTGTAATGGGCCCCAGAGTGTTGGCATGTATTCCTTATAAGAAATGTTTCCTCTGATAAAAATTTCTAAATGCTGGAATTTGGAAAAGAGCAGATTTCCCACACATTTATGTGAGATTCTTAAAGATGCAGCATATCACATCCATGGAAGGAATAATGCTCTATATTAATGACAGCAGCAGACACTTTCTGAAAAAAGGAAAAATAAAACTAACTTGATGCCCATTGACAAGGAGCTGTTACCGTTTTGTGAATTACCAATTATTTTACCCTTTTTAAAGACATGCTACACTGAAACCCCCAAAAAAGAGAATGTGCAATAATATTTCCTACCCTCTTCACAGGAGACTTAAACATCTACCCACCCCCAGGGATCCGAGGAGAATGCCAGGGTCGAGGAGATGCACGGGCACTGCCAGCAGAACTGGTGTCGGTAGTGGAGAGGTGAGTGCTAAAGAAGTGAATCTTTTGGAAATGCAGAACTTGTGAGGTGTCCTGGGAGAGGCCGTTGCAAACCTCTGTCAGCCATGCATGTGTATTTATGCATTACACGCTGCCCCAATTCTGTGGGTGCCACTCATTTGTAGACCTTTAGCCTTCAATTTCACGTCTGGGTAACTTCTGATATGTACTATTATAACTATTGTTCTCACACATATCGGAATTATGAGCTTTGCTGATTTTTCCGCAACCAGTAATTACGTGGTGTGATAACATGCAAATCCCTTGGATAAACTTTAAACCTGCCAATATTTATAGAGGGAAAATGCCTGATAAAAACCACGACAAGCAATGTTTAGCGTTCCAAGCACCAAAATCCATGTTATGTGCCATTTTTGAGGCTGCAGGTTGGGAATAGTCAATAATTATTGCACCCAATAAATTCTGAACTGAATAGTGTCGGATTTTATCAAGTGCCATCATTATTTCAAACAACACCAGGGCACTCGTATGCAAGGCCATAGTTGAGAACAGCACAGGCAGAACTACTACTGCATCTCTCTGCCAATGCAAGTCTGCCCCCATTTTGGAAAAATAATGGAAAAAAGGGTCATTCACAACAGACATTCATTATTTTATTGAGAATTCACTTCTCATTTATTATACACGGGTTTTGGTAGTGCAACTATCAAGCAGACCTACTGTTAATAATAAATATAGAGTGGCCTTTGCTTCTTCTACTGTTAATATAGCTAGAGTGGGCTTTCCGGCTGGCTCTATCAATCATTGACTTTCATCGATCAGCATCTGTTATGTTATGTTATCTAATTAAATTTACAAAGCTCACAGCTGCACCAGCAACGCTGACCACCGCACTAGAATACCACATCAAAAGAGCAGCAGAAGAGATCAGAACCTCCTGATAGATGAAAGCCAGGCTTTAAGCTTTTTTCTGAAATCAAAATCATTCTGGATATTTCTTAGCTCAAGGGGCAAACTGTTCCAAAGAGCTGGAGCCAAAACTTGAAAAGAGAGGGCACCAGCATGTTTCCTGTGGAACCTGGGAGTTACCGCCAGTATTAAGCTGGGCCGAGCAAAGGGCTCTGGTTTGGAGATAAGATCTCATAAGATCAGAAAGGATGGAAGCACTTTGAGTATTCGTGGTTCTATGTGTTGTACTAAGAGTTTTAAATTGAATTTGCCTCTCCAATGGAAGCCAATGGAGCTTGCGAAGAGGCCCTGAAGTAGAACAAAACTTTGAGAGAGACAATAGCAATCTGGCCACCGTGATTTGGACCGGCCATAACCTCTTAAGGATAGATTTCGTACAACCCAGATAGAGGACTTTACGGTAGTCTAGGTAGGATAGAATAAGAGATTGAGTAATCATCTGGCGAATATGCAGTTGGAATAGGTCAATAATAGGTTTTAGTCTTCTCAGAAGACCAAAACAATTGCCCGCCAGAGTGGGTACATGCTTCTCAAGACTAAGTGAGTCATCCAGCCATATGCTCAGGTTTTTCACCAATGATTTAGGTGCAGGGGTGCCCAAGGCTGTCCAGCCACCACAGATTTCCCCATGGCTAGTATGGTTGCCAAACAGTAGGTTCTCTGTTTGGCTCGAATTTAATTTTAAACAATTGCCATCCATCCAGCTGGCCACTGACAGCATACAAATCTGAAATTTAGTAATATACCTAGAGGAGTCAGCAGAAAAAGAAATGATACGTTGGCTATCATCTGCATATGAGCCAATAGAGACCCCTACATGTTTCACTATCTCTGCCAAAGGTCTAACATATAAGTTAAACAGTGTGGGGCTCAAGAGGAGTCCTGAAGAAACTCATGCTCCAAAGGTCTGGGAGATGAAGGAAGGAGGGGAGGACCTAGAAAGAATGGTGGCTAAAGGAAGATTTGAACCAGGACACTGCTTTGCCCTCTTATGCCTATGTCATGAAGGCATTGTAAAAGCACCTCATGAGAGACGGTGTCGAAGGACGCACTCTAATCGAAACAAATCCATAACTCTGTGATGCATCTCAGTGACAGACATGAGAGCAGATTCTGAGCTTAGATGGGACCCGAAGCCATTTTGGGTGAATGTCCAGAATGCCGTTGGCTTATAAGAACTCCACTAGAACTTTGTTAACGTGTTTTCCCGCCACTTTTGCTAAGAAAGGGAGTAAGGATATAGGGCTGTAGTTACCAGGGCTGGAAGGGTCAAGGGAAGGCTTTTTCAGAGTGGAATGTGTTTTGCCTGCTTCCATGCTGGGGTAAGAATAGTAGAGGACAGTGAAAGATTGACTATGTCAAGGAAGCAGGGAATAACAATTTCCTGCAGTTTTAGGATTTCATCTGGTTTGAGGGGAACATCCAGTGAGCCCGATTTCACTAAGATGCATCAAACAGAAAAGGAGGGTAAGTCAACAGGGGGCAGTTAATTAAGAACTGCCCAAGGAAGTGCCTCCTCTTGACACTCAAGAGTGGGCTCAACCCCAGCAGTAGCATTAGGCTGGAACTGGGCACAGATATCCCTGATCTTTCCCACGGAAAAAATCTGCGATTCTATTGGAGTGGTCATTAGATTGCTCTGCCAACTTGGTCATGGCTGAAGTTGTTAACCTTTTGATAATGGAAACGATTTCCTTTGCAGGGTTCTTGCTGTTTGAAATTTTAGAAGAAAAGAACTCTGCTCTGATTGTTTCTATCAATTTAATGCATTCAAGTAAAGTGACTTTGTCCTAGTGTCATAAGATTTTCTCCACATGCTCTCAAGCACCTTGCAACGCTTTCTCCCAATAATCAGTGTTTCATTGAACCAAAAGGCAGAGGGCTTACTCCTGGCCTTTACCTGGCGGAAGAGTATCAACTTATTGAGGGCCGAAGTGACCCATTCCTTCCTGTCCGTATCAGCGGAGTCTGCACTAGGATGTAGCTGGGGGGAATAGGACAAGATGTAGCTGACAAATTCTGTAATATTAAGCTTATGCCATGGCCTTTTAGTAGTATAAGCGCTCATGGACGTGGGTTCGTGCCCAGTTATTAAAGGAGACATAGAGATCAGGTAGTGGTCTGTCCAGGTCATGGGTCTTGGAGGAGCCACCTGAAGGCGTTGCAGGTTCGAAAGAAATGGATCTAAAAGGTGACCCGTTAGGTGTGTGGGACCTCTCACTAACTGCCATCTATGATGATGCCAAATTATCCATTAAGTCATGAGCCATTGATTCTGTCAGCCATTGACTTGAGACTTTATAAATCACTTTTTTGGCTCAGGGCTGTGGAGTATTCATCTCTCACCTAATGCTGATCTCTGTCTGGGTGTATCCCTCCTCTTCCACTTGAGTGCTAGCATTGAACTGCATTAGAGACAACATCAACACTATAGCCCTTTCTGTCCCCTCTAGCTGGCTCCCTCCAATGTGTCTCATTCTAATGCACATTCTTTACCTCATTAAATCCAGGCGTAATGTTTTTGCCACTGATTATTTTTTTATTACCAACTTGAGTGAAACTGCGAATAGAAACAATTGACATCAAATTGGAAAAGATGATCATTTATATGACATATCTAATAACCTATTGAAAATGCACTTCATATTTACTTGTCCCTTCTGTGAAACTGCCAATGAAAAGGTGACCATGAACAACAAAGTTTTATTTAGCTGGACTGAGCACTGACTTGATAAGCAAACTCACACTGTGTAGTTGCAGGGAGGCTGCCAAAGTGCTCATTGTGGGTGGCATCTTCTTAAAATGTCAGGAAGCACACTCCTGATGCACAGCCTATTAATTTTTATATCACCAAATATAACTATCTCAAAGAAGTGTGAGAACAGAGAAACAAAGAAACAACAGAAACCAAAGAGACCTCTCCATGTCTGTAACAGGACTCCACTAACAGGAAAGAGCTTCACTTTTAACCATTTCTCTTGTGGTTTTCTCAATATAGGTGGAAGCCAAATGAGTGTTTCATGTGTCATTTGTGAGGTCTCAATAGAGTCAAAGTCCTATCTTTCCAAGTAATGCCATCAATCTAGAGACGGTATGGAATATTTATGAGGAAGAACAGTTTAGCTGCATATCTAATTTGTCTAGCACTGTTGGAAGTGCCTCTGGCATAGGATTAACATTCCTAGTTGTTTATAGGCCTTACCTACACAGCACCTGTGCTGGTTCTTTGAGCCCTTTTGTTTTCAAACTGTGGGCTCAGAGGCTTCATAATCACAGTAATTTGCTTGCTTCTTATTCGGCAGCTGCAGTAAGCTTCTTTCCCCTTCATGTGTTTGTCCCTCCTCTGGAGCATGGAAGCATTACTTTTGTCCTTCCACTGCTCATATTTGTAGATGCTACATTTTTCTATGGGTCTGGTTAAATTTGGACACATATTCACATTTTCTTCTGAAACAGGATTAAAAGTGGCCTGGTAACTTCAGGAATAGAGACACCTTCTTAAAGCAGGTGGACATATGCCTAGAAACAAGAAAGAATACCGATTTTGAAATGTTATTCCCCATTTCAAATGTGGAAACTTGTTGTGGTGCAGTATTTCATCCTTACCAATTCGGGCCACTTTGAGATGGAACACCGGGTCTTGCCATCCTCCACTCAGCCAGTCATTCGCCATCCGAAGTTGTACAGCCCAATAATATAGACAAATGTCCACCATTTTTAATGTAAAAATATTTTTTTAGAGTTTTATATTCCCGCGAGCTAGACCAGAGACATCAGGTGTCAGATCGCCTTACATGGGTACCAGTTTTGTTACTGATGGACACATTCATTTTTTTAGGCACGGGGAGAATTAATGGTTGTCCCAGAATCACAGGATGTTGAGCTTCACTGCCCAGACTCGAACCCGGTTCCCCAGCTTCGAGGTCGACCACTCTAGCCATAAGGCTACATCCTCTCCTCTCATCCTCCATGCCCAGCCCTGCGTCATTTGTGGACTCAGCGCAGTTATCATACGCCGTTCTGGCCGACCTGTTCATCTATAGAATGGAGCAAATTTTGGCTGTTCTTTTTTTAGAACCAAGCCTGGGGTAACAGGCAGGGAAAGGATTGGATCATGTAGCATATTCATTTAAAACAACGTCACCTTACCGAATATGTTCATTGGGAGTCTGGACCTTGTGGCAAGAGCTGCCAACAATTTAGAGGGGTCAAATTCAGGCTTGGCTCTAAGGCAAAATGTATTCCAAAGTATATTTAAGCTTAATCTGCAGATCGGCAATTGCACCTGCCAGTCCACTACGCTCAGGGCACCCTTCAGTGGGACTAAGAGAGACTTATAACAATTGACCTGCAGGCTAGATGCCTTTCCACATATGGAGAGCATTTAGATGAGGCGAGGACCCGAGAGGGGGGGCTGTGCAGTAAACAGGAGAATGTTGTCCACTTAAAGAGCTTTTCAACTCCTCTACTGCTTGTCCTCATACAAAACCCCAGATGTGGCCATCACATCGGACCCACATTGCAAGTGGCTTTATAGCTAGTGTGAATAAGCGGTGCCTCACCCGATTGAGAAGAGATCCGAGAGGGTGCCGTTGACTCAAACTTGATTCCTTGGATGTGAGTATAGGAACCTGACACAAATAATGGAGACCATCTCTTCCAAATCGGATTGTCTCACTAATGATATCTTCCTCGGAGACTTTAACATACACTGGAATGATTCTAATGATCCTTTAATGAAGTCCTTCAAGGTCTTCTCAGACCTCAACCTTACCCAGTCTTGTTATGTTCCTACAGCAAACACATGCAAAACTCCAAAGCAGAATACTTCAGCGAGCAATTAGACAATGCCAAAAATAGATCCAAAAAATTATTCAAAAACATCAAACAACAAGTAATTCTAACCAACACTCACAGTTTCTGTTTACTCCGGCCCAGCTTAGCCTCCTACCTGTTCAGTACCCAGCTAGAACCCCGTCCTTCTGGCTATACTACTAAAACAATGCTACTTGGAGCTCCTTCAAAATCCCGAATAAAGACACTTTAGTCACAATGTTCACAACAATAAAACCCCAAAACCACGTCAATGATCCCCTGCCTGCCAAGCTCACCAAACAGCTTACCCCTCCATATTCCCTCTTCGGTCCAAGATTGTCAACGCCTCTCTCTCTCAGGACATGTTTCCCAACTGCTTTAAGATTGGTCAGGTTACCCCTATTCTAAAATAATCAAATGCAGACCTGTCTGACTGTTATGAACCCCAATGTACCCCGATATAGGCTTAGGTAGTCACACAACCGTTTACTTATATTTGTCCAACATTGTTCTACATAATGGGTTTGGTGCTGAACTTGTACCTAGTTAGATGCTGCATACATGTTGTGTGGTTTTCTCATTTATTATGTATGAGGATTCTCAGTATCACAGCAGGATTACCATCTTCTGCATAATTACTCTGTATAAGGGTCATCACAATTGTAATCCTTGGCCGACATACCTACAGTACCATGACACATCTAGGTAGAACCCCTGAGGGTACCTTTTGGGTATATAAGCGCCACTTCTTCGCTGGTCAAACCAGAGGAGAATGACTTCCATGCTGACATGCTGATACAAGATGCTGGGGTCCCTGCACGCAGACACTCCAGCACACAGTGGTCTGACATCCCTCGCGGGGTGTCCAACTCAAGACCAAGATGGGGTCCTTTGTTCTCTCACATCAGGTAATGAGGTTGGCTCTTTCCTAGGGGGATTCTTGGCTATACACCTATATACATGCTAGGTGTACTGATGTACATCTAGTTAGGGTTCGCATTGTTGGAGTACGCATTATTACTGCCATGTATTTATATGCCTGCATATAGTCATTGTTTTAGCACTATAGTAGAATTCTACATTTTATTTACTCTGTTGGTGCTCATAACCATATATATCTGTTTCTGTTTTATGGTTGTTGCAGCTCACGTATTTTATACTAGAATGACGCTGGTTCAATAAAAACTTATTGAAAATGTCTCCACCGTTTATTCTGAGTATCTCTCTGAGACAAAGTGAGCACGAGTGACTGAGCAAAAAGTACTGTACTGTTTCCACGGTCCCTGAGGGGACAGAGTTGCCATGTTCGATACCTGCCAGAAACTATTGGCTCCTTGGTAAGGATGTGGGGCTTATAGTGGCACTGTGAGCTAGCTGGTCTACAGACGAACATATCCTTTGTGGTTGTCTGGAATCAGTCTGGACACCAATCTCTTAGTTTATGTTGTCTAAACACGCAGATCCAATATATATTTGTAGGAACTACACGACATGACCTCAACAACTACCGCCCTTTCACTAACATCCTGACTCTAGCAAAGTTTTTAGAGAAATACGTACACATGCAACTTTGCAACCACATTTACCGACATCAATCGGGTTTCAGAATGGGGCATAGCACTGAAACAATCCTTAAACACATTGTTGACGACGCACTGAGAATGCTGGACCAGAACGAACCCTGCCTGCTTATACTAGTAGATCTCTCCTCCACTTTTGATATGGTCAAACATGATAGTATGATTGACCTTCTTGAGAAGAGGATGGGGTTATCAGGACTCGCCTTAAAATGGTTTGCCTCTTTCCTTCAGAATAGATCACAAAGAATTAAGGTCAATCAAACCCTACCTGACATCACACCAGTCATGAATAGAGATCCCCAAGGAGCCACACTCTCACCCACCTTATTCAACTTGTTCATGGAACCTGTTACCAATCTTCTATCTCTCTAACATTCACTACCACATACACACTGATGACACACAACTGTATTTTGAAACTGTCCTCCCCCAATGAGATCGAATTGCTCAACTGCACCCTAAAGAAAACCCAACAATGGCTGACCTGCAATCACCTCATGTTTAACACCTTCAAAATTGAAATCCTCATGATCACTCCACACAATCACTCTGCCCCTATCGAAGAGTGGCTTAAGCAACTCACTGCACTCAACTGCACCCCACACATGATTGGTTCTACTAAATTACTAGGTATAATATTGGACAAAAAAACCTGAATATGCAAGACCATATCTGTACCACCACAGCTAACTACCAACTAAACATATTAAGAAAATCAAACTTGTCTTGCCCAAGATGACTTTTAGTTAGCAGTCTAATCCATGGTTATCTCCCGTTTGGATTAGGGGAGCGCTACCCTTGCTGGTCTACCCAAAGCAAAGCTAGCTCCGCTAAGAGCCACTTTGAACTACGCTGTTGAAGATAGCTTCAATGACACACAAGACCCTTCACCACAACACACCTGTCTGAAAAACTTGAACTTTTCGTCAGTTGCCGATCCTCAAGAAGCTCTAACTCTCTAATGTTGAAGCCGCAGAAGTAAAAAAATAATACATTTAAAAACCGCTCCTTCTCTGGTCTAGTCCCTAGAATATGTAACACACAGACGTCAGAAACAAGGGCAAACCCTTCCTCTACCTTCTATAAAAAGAAGTTAAAAAAAAATCTGATGATTAGATTCTTTCACTAGTCATCTTAGTCATTTAGCCTGATCTTTTTCATATGGACTCCTTGGGATCATGGATCCTCCAAGCCGTTTTCGATATAATGTATCTGCATTTGTATCTGTATTTATATGTGGTTTTGTTTCTTGCAAAGACCTAACTGCGATATGTACAGTGCGCTGACATCTGTATGGTCTTGTCACCCCGAGTGGGATGGGTATGCTCAGATGTGAGTCCCGTGCTCTCCAAGCCACTGGAGTCAAGCTATCCTGGCTGATGAGGGCTGAAATCCCGAAACTGGTCCTAGGATGCTTGTTTCCAGTCCAGGGAGGACCTGGCCTGGCAGTTCGGGCTGGACTGTTCCCATTGGGCGCAGGGTCAAGACTGAGTTGCATATGGCTGGATCCAAACTGGAATGGCATGGTGAGCAAAAAAACGATGGATTTAGGCCCAGATCTCTGCACTGGGGTGAATGTATGACATTGTTCTGCATTCTGTCCATCAATTGTTCTTTTTGCATTTGTCACCCCAAGTGGGACGGGTTTGCTCAAACGTGAGTCCCTTGCTCTCCATGCCACTCGAGTCAAGCTATCCTGGCTGATGAGGGCTGAAAACCCGAAACCGGTCCTAGGATGCTTGTTTCCAGTCCAGGGAGGACCTGACCTGGCAGTTCGGGCTGGACTGTTCTCATTGGGCGCAGGGTCAAGACTGATTTGCATATGGCTGGGTCCAAACTGGAATGGCATGGTGAGCAAAAAACCAAAGGATTTAGGCCCAGATCTCTGCACTGGGGTGAATGTTTGACATTATTCTGCATTCTGTCCATCAACTGTTCTTTTTGCATTTGTCATCCCGAGTGGGACGGGTGTGCTCTCCATGCCACTGGAGTCAAGCTATCCTGGCTGATGAGGGCTGAAAGCCCGAAACCAGTCCTAGTATGCTTGTTTCCAGTCCAGGGAGGACATGGCCTGGCAGTTAGGGCTGGACTGTTCCCATTGGGTGCAGGGTCAAGACTGATTTGCATATGGCTGGGTCCAAACTGGAATGGCATGATGAGCAAAAAAACGATGGATTTAGGCCCAGAGCTCTGCACTGGGGTGAATGTATGACATTGTTCTACATTCTGTCAATCAATTGTTCGTTTTGCACTTATTTTACAGTAGTCAGTGCATTAGTGCAAAATGACCTCGCAGTAGGACATGAGAGAGAATAGGCAACCTTCTTGGCCACGATTTGTATTTTATATTACGGTAAGGAATACTAATGAAAGTCTTCTTGTTCATCTTCAAGTAATTTTAATATGTACTTAGGGTGCCTCACAAGTAACAATGCTCTCACAAACAATAAGAATAATTTTCCTTAAAAAATATCTCGATCAAGATAACCTGGATTTGAGAGCCTTTGAGATAATTTGACCCTTCACTTGCCCAATGAAGAGCAAACCTGATGACGAAGTATTACACACAAGTGGGGGAGGGTTACATGTCCTTAAAATATGAATCCCACAGTAATCTGGAAAAGAAAGCAACAAAAAGGAATTCCAAAATTTACCTTGGAATTCCTAAAAAGTAGCTTGAGATTAACATGTAGTTAATAATAAATATTCGTCATATATTGATCCCTCCAAGATTAATCACCCTTGATTAATATCAAAGTGATTCGTCCCTAGGAGGAAAATCCTTAGAATTCTCCATCTGTTGATTTTGCAGATGGAGTGAGTTACCAAATTTTGCCTCAAATTTCTATCTCATTACACATATTCAATCCGAAATGTGTGCTAATTTATTTTTCTATTTTTACTTAAGTGCAAATTTAAACAAGCTTTGTCAGCTGCTGCATTGCCTTTCTGGACTCTGACATAACGCTTTTAACTTTTTTTTTTAAGTTGCCACCCCGCTCCAGTTTTTTTGGGAAAAGACTTTGAGACTTTGCAGGGAAGCATCGGATTTGTGTTTTAGCAATAACTCAGCCCAGGTTCTAGCAAGAGCAGGGAAGTTTGTTAACATTATTTTAACCGCACTGCATAATGTTTAGCATTAAGAAACTGATTAGGACTTTTATATTTTACATTTTATTTTTCATTATGTATTGATATGTTTGTATATTATGGTTTTAACTAACTGTATAATAAAGGAGGAGCCACCCAGCAGTAGCCAGAGAGCTGTAGTACTGTAACAATCTTGAACCAGTGCTGCAGATGGAAAGAGTATTAAAGGGGCGATACATGTTATACCTTTTTTCCTTGTAGTAGGTGATGTCACTGGCCATGATGTATGTAGAGAGCAATGAGAGGGGGTGAAGAGTGCCAGGCATATATGGTTCCCAATTACTGTATATTAATAGGAGACCCTTGTTGCATTTTGCAGTACTTGCTTGAGCGGTCCTCACAGACCTGCTCCACGTGCATAATTTGTCCATGTAAGTAACATAAGTAGGTCACTTAAGACATAGGCTTCGAAATGTACAAACATAAATGTGAAATGTATCAGCAGTTTAACAACACTTTATTTTTGCAGAGTTCCGTATCCAGAATATATTGAAGGATTTGAAGCCCCTGAGCCAACTAACGATGCAGAAGTAGCCGCCACTCTGGAGCCTGAAGAGCAGGAGAATGGAGACAATGAAGACATTGAGGTGCCAGTGGAGAAAGCAAGAGTGAAGGCCAGAGGGAGAGACTCGGGTAGGTACCAATTGTGCAATGAGTGGAACCTTTTTTGAAGTTAAACTTAAACTATTGTTTTTTTTGGCCACTGTTTGAGAGAGAAAGCTGAATTTTATGACGTAATCAACATTATGGGCTAAACTGCAGTTAGAGAAAGTGTCAATATAGCTTCCTCATTGCCTGCTATGTGGGTGAACAAGCTAAATGAATATAATTGTTTAACTTCAATTTACTAAAGAAATCTAGCAATGTGTCCATTCTGTCATCAGTGTGCAAATTATTATAACATTATACATTGGAACATTGGAACAAAAGCTCCCAATCAAACTATTCTTTGGATGGTAGAGGAACACAGTTATGAGGTTAAATGAAAACCCAAAGCACACAATTAATATACATATTGTTTATGCACTGTCCAATAGAAATTATAATGCAATAAAATGTTAGTGCAGTGTAAACGATGCAGTTCTCAGTGAGGTTAATTCCAGTGCAAATACTCTTTAGATAAAAACTTGGCCTCAACAAATAATAAGTGACTGGTAAATTTCAGGGGTAAAACCAAGTTAACAATGCGTAAATGCTGCTTGTATGTAGTTGACATTACAACCATGGGCGGCTATGTGATAAAGTCATCATCCGAACGGTACTATGATTTAGTTGCCTGTGAAAGAAAGGTGTTATTCACTACCAGGAAAATCCTGCAGGTGCTTGGAACCTTCATAGGCTAAGATCAGAGGAGGGGGAGGTTTGCTAAAAGAAGCATAGAAGCATATTGTACCACCCTTGTGGTTTGCTACAAAAGTTGTGCAAGAACAGACGAGTATGACACGCAACTGTCAGCCATTGATCCGGTATATTACTTTATTAATCCAGGTACCTCTTCAGCTTGGGTTGCTCTGTTTTATTATACAGTTGTTGTGAAATGACAACTGCCTGAGGAAGTGCTCGCCATACTCCACGGATGATACAAGGATCGATTACTTCTGTTTTACAATGTGTCCGAGGCTCGGCATTGCCCTGTCAATGCTTAGTCACAGATAACATTATAAGATTCTAATATTGTCAATTTCTTGAAAGTACACATATCCAATATCCTAAATATCACACAGTAACTATCTCAATTGTTATCCACATACCGTTCTTAGCTTTAGTTCCTTTTTTGTGACCAGGAAATGTCTTTAATACTAAATTTTGTAAATTTAGAATGAAAATAATGAAACTGAAAATGTGTCCATTTATAGTGCAGGAGGAGATCTTTGATTCCAGCTTCAATGTGGCTTGTAAGACAGCGAGTTAGTATGAAACCAGCACAGGTGGAGAAGTATAGTCTACACTCTACAGTGAATGTACATCCAGGTTCGGAGTTATCTGTTAATATCTGTCACGGCTTGACTGGAAATCCTTCAACTTAAGGTTGCAGGACCTACCATCCAGTGTTGTCTGCTGAGTTGTGGCTACTTCAGTTTTGCTGTTGCACTTTTGAGAGGAAGAGTTTAAGTTACTATCCAATTTCCCCTGCACTTTCCTACTAAATCATCTATATGCACATTTACTTTAGCAACAAATGTGTTCTTTCCCCTTGATTTATTAAGTTCAATTTGACTAACTGTTACTGCCTTTTTCTGAAAATGATAAAAGCAGACAATGCTTTCAATTAAACCTCCCTGCACTTATGGGCCTTCACAACCAGAGGTAGATAAAGAGGGCAGAGGAAAATGGGCAATAAACAGCTCTTAACTCATGGCAGCAAGTGGTCAGTAGCCCTGGACCCCAATCTCAGCCCTTAAATGTAGGCAAGCAAGCCAGCTATTGCAGTCGTTCACACAAGTTAAAATGCACTAGTAGTTTAGTGATTTATTTTTATGAGATCTTTATAAAGCTCAGACTAGACCAGAGAAAAGGCAATGTACAATAAAGGCAATATACAGCAACACCAGATTCCACAGGAAGGAAGAGGAACATCTGACCAATGCGCATTTTGGTAAAACACAGTCTGTAAGAATGGGAGAAAAGACATACACCACTTAGAGAATTGAAGTAATGGCAATCAAATAAACAACGTCCTTAGAGATTAGGAAAACATGGCGTGTAACAATATGCTGATAGGAGAAAGAGGGTAGACTCGGCATAGTGGTGAAGGTTGGGTTGGCAGATTGAAGAGAAATAGGGATTTAACACAAAGATAAGAAAAACAAATGAACAAAATCACAAATCAGTCATTACAGTGTGAGGGGGTGCTGAGGAGATCCGGAGATGGTCAGTAGGCGGTCTTTCACTAAGTGCTTAATAAGGAACGCTAGTCTTATTCGTGTAGCAATAGAATTTCAAATATTTTGGAGCGGCCACTGAGAAGGCTCCAGCATATGTGAGCTTTCTCTGGAACCAGGGGATTGTTAACCTGAGATTTCATTTAAGTTGCTGAGAGCCAGCAGAGGTCGTCAGTCTTTTGGCAAGGCATGCTAGCACGCTAAGTAGACAGATTTGTAAGTCAGCCATGCCATTTTGAAGAAGTTTCTTATATCGCCATTTGGCCATTTTATGCAAGTTATTAGTCGGGTGATATGGTGAAATTTACAGTTTTTCATGGCCAAGCGTGATGCTGCATGCAGGACGGCTGTACTGGTTACTGTCAATATTTCCCCTAAAACATGACAATCAAACTGACTCATTTTATATGTTTTGACTTGAAAAAACAAAAAGTATATAAACAAGAACAAAAAAACACCTAAACTTCATTGAGGAGAAGCTTGATTGTATCTAAGGTTTGATTCTGAAGTAAAAACATGAACCAATCAAGCAAATTGTAAAAATTCTGGGTCATTTGAACATTTACCAAAAAATTCAATAAAAGAGGGTGCTGTACCCTTCGACCTTATTCCGTGCATTAGAGAGCTCATGATGGGGAAGCTGGGATTCTGATCTAGATTTTACCTTACCAACCTCTGGAATCCCAAGTCAGGTCGAATAGATCTTTTTACCTGCTAAGAAGTGTAGAGGGATGATTTCCAAATACATGACTTTAAACAGTTTTACAACCCACGATCAAATCCAATTCAATGAACCACTGACTACGGACTAAAGTTCAAAAATGTATTGCAAAGCCAAAAATAATTGAACATACAAACATCTCGGTAAGAGATTCAAAAAGTAAACCGTCACTAATACAAACATAATTCTACGCAAGAGTCTCAGACTACTCAGAATAAAGATCAAAGTCAATTCAAGAAGCATTAGGCATACAATGACAGTCCCTCCCTGCTTGAAGTCTCTACTGCATTTACAGAAAAGAAAAGAACTTGGTTAGTCTGTCCCTACACTAACTCTAAGGTGACATCCCTACTTAACATCCCTCCCAGGCAAGAGTAAAGGTGTCAGCAGTGAGGACTTCCTATGAAGTACGATCACTTTCTCCAAGTAAGTAGCCTAAGCTACAGAGCTCGTTCTAAGATGCTCTTTCCTACACTCCTCTCTGCCCTAAGTTCCCCAAAATCTGCTCTAAGACTGCCTACATCCTGCTCTTCCAAACTGCCTCTGCTCTCCACCCTTGGGTACAGTCCCTAATACAAAATCCCAAAACAGTAGGCATGTCCTAAGGCACACCCCTTTAGGCAGGTGTCGATTTGCGTATTTTTCCAGCATGGCACGTATCCATCCAGCGTCCATTGAGGTGTCCAAATGTTGCAGATGTACATTCCATCCGCCTCTCCTCGTCCTCACTCCTACCGGCCTAACTTCTAAACAATGGATCATTCCACCTAACAAGCTCCATGGCCTGAAATACGTGAGAAACAACCTTGCACACATTCGAAGTTACATTTCAATGTTCACTGAGAACAGCACCCTTCCCAGCAGGAATTATTTCAAAATTTTAGATAAGGCTGACAAAAGAAATTTCGGATAGGCCTCTACTGGCTTCTTTATGTCCCAGGCCTTTACACGTTTAAATACATTTCTAATTCTATATTATACGCATTACATTCTATATCATTGTAAAAGCATCATTACATTTCAATTCTAAAACATAAGCTCTTTTCACGTTAAAGCATCACATCTTGCTTCGCTACACGTGCAACTCTTAATATGGCACGTTTATACTTGTACAACAATTCACACGTTGAATACCATTTCTACATTATGCAAAGCATCACACTCCGGTTAAAGCTCTACATTAGTCTGCAAATGTTAGGAATACACTTTTACATATTGCACTGATCCCCGGCCTACTGTTGCATTTCTAAAATCACACAATAGTATGGTCTTCTAAATATGCGGGTGCTGACTACGGGTGATTATAGTGCACCCCTACAATTTTAAGATAGCATGTCGCTCTCTCAATGATAACATTTATAGTGGTAAAGGAAACATAGATTACAACACCACTATAGAACACAGTCTCCAACCTGTCTAGTGCAAGCTACAGTTGTGATCCATCACCATTCTCTTATCAGTAATTCGTTTAGCAATATGCTCCCATAGGTAGTCACTTATATTATATTATTATTACTTTCCTGCTTATTTATTCATTTCATTTATGTTGTAACATGTTGTTGTGTTATGTAAGGTTCATTTATATTGATCGCTTTTCAATGACCCACTATGATCAAAATGTGCCGGACTTCATGGACTAATTGACCATTACAGAGCGTACGTAATATTTGTATGAGACGGTCACGGATGAATTTTTGTATCTTATTTACATACATGGTACATGGTATTTTCACCAACATGTGATTATTTTGCTTTTGTCTTTATTGTTCTGCTATAAAATCAAATAACGTTTTTAAGAGGTTGCTACAAGTTGTCACCAAAATAGTCCATTGCTGAAATTGAGTAAACAAATCCCCACAGAAATGATACCCATAAAAAAATCTGGTCTGGGACTGCCTTTTGTGCCCATCACATGCTAGACTATACTGACATTCACTAAATGAGTGGTACAGCAGTACTGGTTTAAATTAATTTCCCCCACCCACAAACAACTTTTTGATGTCAGAAGCCCAACATATTTAGGTCTAATGGAATCCCAATGAATTTACTGAAGAATGCTTCAGGAGTCTGGACTTTCATATTGTTGCCAATATTGTCTTCAATAGCTTGCTGGTGTTAAATGTGAACTGGCTCTGTCTCAAGGGGGGTCCTCGCACCCACATGAAAATGCAGGATGCATTTACCTTCATGCCCATGCAATATTACAGGCATGGACAAGGAAGGGCACAGAGGCAAAGAGGTGTACAAGAGTCCTACAGGCAGATGCAGTAATTCACTGCGCCTGCCTATTAGGGTTCCGTTGCTCGCTTTAAAGGGTAGGGTGGGTCTGTCACCTCAGTGGAAAGCCGACCAGTTTGAAACAGCCAGTACCCCGTTCACTAATGCATGGTCCAGTGGCATAACGAAACTTTAGGGGGGCCCCTGCAAAGTGCATGGGGGGGACCCCCATGTTCCGGACCAGTCAGGAGCTCTCAGCTGCTGCCCGTGCACAGTGCCTGACTTTGGGCCCCTGGAGCTCGGGCCCTCCCTGCACCGTGGGGGCTATTGTTACCCCACTGGCACGGTCCCCTTTGCAGGGGCAAGTTTGTGACTGCAGTAGGCACAGCACATTTAACTCTAATAGGGCTCAAAGTCCTGGTTTGCACTCAGTTAATTATGCACTGTGGCAGAGAGGGACAGTGTGCTTTATTTGTAATACAGCCCCAGAGTCAATATTATTTTAGGTGGATGTGAAGATCTTGATATTCTGTTAGTGCCCATCGATATGACCTCAGAGGAGCACTATTGAACACATCACAGTAAAGATGAAGTCACTCAGGACAGCACATGATCTAATCCCTGAGTCTGTTTTAGTTGCAGGTCATTGTCTCTTAGATGTGCAGCAGGGCACGGGTTGCAAGGACTACCAGCGCATGTGGTATTACATCCAGGCGGTTGATGCATGCTCCCAATTCTGGTATGGAGGCTGCGATGGGAATGCAAACAGATTCAGCACTGAAAGAGAATGCCTCGAGGCCTGCTCATCTAAACGTGAGTGCTCCAGCTCCATCGTTTTAATAGCATGCTGTGTATAAATACATGCTTAGAGAAGAGAATCTCAGAATAATTGTAACAACTTTGACCAGATAGAGCAGAATGGCAAGCTAGACATAATGAAAATACCACAAAAATAATAGTAACTTGTGTTTGTATAATCTTTGCACTCAAAGTGCCCTAAATAGTAGGGGGTGCCATCGCCTAATTTATTGGCCCTCCAGTTACCAAACACATAATGATGGAAGCCTGACTTGGCCTGCTTCTCCTATCAGGGGGCTATATCTGAACCTCTTTAATGGAGCCCTGCACCTGTTTGTCAGGAAATCATAATTCCACAGTGCATACCGTTTATGCATTATGCCATTAACTTGGTGAGCAGTGGACATCACAGTCTTCATCAGATTGGCCAGCTCACTGAGTTAGTGCATGCACTGTAGACAATGTTATTTCTTCAGAAACTGGCTCACCTCTCTATTCTGAGTTCCTGTTCACATGCAGAAGATGTTTATGATACAATTAATGATGTCAGTGGGGAGTGTTATTGTTAGAATGAATGACAGCCACACGGTGAATCAGGAGAGCTGTGTTTATTCACATCTGGTCTCTCGCACTCCGCTTGCCTCAGTGAACGTTCTATGTCAAACGCCCTACCAACATTCCATGGGACAAACAATGCCAGTGGCGGAGGGAGGGGGGAAAGGGAACATACCATTAACTATATGTCACCAAGGAAGATAACAACAAAACGTAATACATTGAACTGGAAGAGATTACAACACATCTCCCTTTGTACAGGGACAACTCAAGTCGAAGGTCCTCGGGGAGGAAAAATACAAATGTTTATGTTGCATAGTCTTTATGCCAACCGGGTGGCTGGCGCACCCTGGACACTCTTGTTCCCTGCATGTCCAATGAATTTTCCTCTGGGGTTTGCTCACCAACGGCCGTTGGTACGCACACATCTGGGCATGCACTCACATTATCCATACTCCATGTACTACCATCCTCCAACACCAGCGAGTTATTGTTCACTTTCTGTATCCTTGCAGGTTTTGAGAAAGAGGATACTTTAGCTCGACCCACAGCAGGTCTTTTGACCACCACCCATTGACCCACATAAAACTTCCTGGAGGATGTTCCCCATTTCTGGTCGTACTTGGTTTTATACTCCTTTTGATGTAGCTCCACCTTGTCCTTTACAGACCGTCTGTCCACCCACACAGGACTGCTCCCATTCAACCAATTGGGGTTAAGCTTACACCCAGGGTTTCTCCCTTTGAGGGAAACAAATGGAGACACCCCTGTCACAGCATTGGGGGCAGAATGATAAGACCATAGTGTTTTTCTAACGGCCTCCTCTACCGGTTCGCACATAGTAACAGCCATTTGAATAGAATTCTTCACCATCCTGTTTGCCCTCTCCACCATACCGTTAGCCTTGGGACAGTAAAGGGGTGTACATATGTGTGAGATGGCCAAATCTGACAAAAACGTTTTCATGACCTCAGACGTAAATTGGACCCCATTGTCTGTCACCAAAGAACTGGGGATGCCTTCTGTAGAGAATACTTCTTTCAGGAATTCTATCATATCCTGAGTGGTTATAGAGTGGACAAACTTGGTGCTGATCCAATGTGAATGGTAATCTATAATTACGAACATGAATCTCTGGTTGGCACTAAGGAAATTCATGGGCCCTATTATGTCAATTCCCAACTTGTCCCATGGTTTACTGGGAACATCTATTGGAATGAGGGGGGCTTTGTGTACAACTTTGGATTTGTCACTTCTGCCACACGCTTCACAATCTTTTACCATGCTTTCCACCAACCCATCCATGCCTGGGAACCAATAGTGTTGTCTCACTTTACTCTTTGTAATACTCCTTCCTGGGTGACCCTCGTGTGCTAGCACAATAATCCTGTTCCTCATGCCAGTCGGGGGAATGACCTTGTTTCCTCTCCAAAGCTGACCATTAATGCTGGAGATTTCGTCCTTCACAGACCAATATGGCATGAGGTTCGCAGGTAACTCTCTACTGTGCTCAGGCCACCCTTTCTCAACTAACTTCAACAGTTCCTTTAATTCTGGGTCACCTTGAGAATCATTCTTCCATTCCTCTTCACTTATGGCTGGAAGTTCCACCGCAAGTATAGTTTCATCTGGTGGTTCACTCACACTGTCCTCACATTTTATGGGCAACCTAGACATACAGTCTGCAATGGTATTTTTATCTCCAGCCACATAACACATTGTGAAATTGAACCCTTGCAATGCCAGTACCCATTTGGCAATGCGTGGAGTGGCCCTCTCCAAGTTCTTAGTTGAAAATAGAGGAATCAATGGTTTATGGTCAGACCTTAGGGTGAAAGGGATACCCCACAGGAAGAACTTAAAGTGGATTATAGCCCAATAACACGCTAAGGCTTCCCTTTCAATGGTAGAGTAATTAGATTCAGGGTCCTTCAGTGTCCTGGAAGCGAATGCAATGACCCTCTCGCATCCACCATTGGTCTGGGTGAGGGATGCCCCTAAGCCCTTACTGCTAGCATCTGTAGTAAGAGTGTTTTTTTCATTTGGATCAAACATCCCCAATGTGGGTGCTCTTGCGATAGCTGACTTGATATACTTGAATTCCTTATCACACTCCTCACTCCACTTAAAAGTGATATATTTTTTTAAAAGTTCCCTCATGTTGCTTGTGTGACTGGAAAAATTCTCCACAAACTTGCTCATGTACTCAACCAATCCCAGGAAGGATCTGACCTCCTCTTTAGTAGACGGAGGGGGAGCAAGGGATACAGCATCCACCAAACTGGTTTTTGGTTTAATCCCTTCGCCTGATATGGTGTGCCCAAGGTAGGTCACAGATTTGACTCCTATCTTACATTTGTCCCTTTGTGTAGTAAAACCAGCTTTACTCAATTTACATAAAACAACTCTTAGGATAGAGTTATGCTCGCATACTGAGTTTCCATAAATCAAAATATCGTCCTGGAAGCACAGAACTTTGCTGAGGTCTTCCAGGATGAGTTGCATTATGCGTTGGAAAACCGCTGCCGCGGACGCCAACCCGAAAGGCATACGATTATACTGGTATGCTCCGAATGGCGTAATGAAAGAAGTAAGGTTTTTGGATTCCGGATGAAGGGCAACCTGGTGGTATGCCGCCGAGAGATCCAACACACTGAAAAATTTAGCCCCCTTTATCACACTGAGCATTTCATTAATTCTAGGAAGAGGATGTCTCTCTACCCAAATATTGGCATTCAGATCCCTGAGATCCACACACAAACGAATTCCTTTGCCTCCACCTTTGGAAACTACCACAATGGGGGCTAACCATTCTGAACTCTCAATTTTTTCAATCACCCCCATGGACTCCAATTTTTCCAACTCTTTTTTCAGGGAATCTCTCACCACCAATGGGACTGATCTAGCTCGGTGTACTGTGGGCTTGCAATGTTTTTTAAGTTTAATTTTGTGAAGGAAACCCCTTAACAATCCTAACTCACTAGAGAATACATCAGGAAACTCCTCGCACACTTCACTACCAATATTGGGTTGATCAATCAAATAAACAGGTTCCAAGGCATTGGGGTCTAATCTTATACCCAGGTCCTTTTGATGCCTCCATCCTAGTAAGCACGATCCTTTCTTAGTTAAATACACTTTGCCCACAGTAGTTCTTTCCTTAAATCTGATGTGCATAACAATCATTCCCACAACTGGTATGGTATCATGGTTGTAACCTCCCGGGTTGATATCAGAAGGCAAAACATCATAAACTTTGTCAACAGACTTTGTTTTAAATGTAGATTCATCTATAAGAGTGTATGGTGAACACGAATCCGCATATACTTTATACGCCACACCATCAAGCATAATTTCACATTCTGGATAGCTACATCCTGTATTTTCAAGCAGCTCATTAACCATAAATACAATGTCCTCCCTTGGCTCTTCGTCATCCCAAATCATATGTGTCATTTCCTTCTTTATATCATGACACACTTTGGTGAAATGCCCCCTTTTGTTGCATTTCCTACACGTGGCACCCCTAGCTGGGCATTTTACACTATTCGCCAAGTGATTAGGATTACCACAACGGAAACATTTCATATTGTGAGACTCTTCCTTTAGGATATTACTACCTTTATGCATAAATTTGCCTTTTTCATACTTATTGGGCACTTTCAAGACTTCATCCTCACACACTTGTTTCACCTCAACCGCTTCTTTCATCTCATTCATACAGAATGCTGTGTGTTCAATGCTTTTAGCTATGTCGATAGCTTGCTTCAATTCAGGGGCATCAGCAAGTAATTTTTCTTGTATTTTCCTATCAGAAGTGCACCTGACCAATTGGTCTCTGATAAGCGAATCTGTGAGATTCCCAAAATCACAGGTGGAAGACAATCCTCTAAGGACAGCTATGTAATTCACCACCCTTTCTTGTTTCCCTTGATTCCTTGAAAAAAATTTGTGTCGCTCCAATACCACATTAATCTTTTTTCCAAACTGAACTTCTAATTTTTTCAAGGCAATACGATAAACATCTGGTGGAGCATCCCCTCCTCCTCCTCCACCAATATTTTCCAATTCAACCTCAGGTAAATTGTCGTACATTTCTCTAGCATGCTTACCCATATTGTGTAATAGTATGTGCAATTTCCTTTCTGAAGAAAATCTGTTGCCTCCTATAGCTCTCAAATAAGATTCAAATATCTTCTCCCAATTCTTCCATGGAGTGAGAGGTTCTCCATCATCATTGAGAAATGGAGGGGGTTGTGACATTGCAGTAGCCATAACACAATCTACACACTCCACACCCCCGTGGGGACGGCTGTAAAAAGGTGAAAATTTCAGCAATACAGTGTTAACACCTAATGTGAAATGACTTTCAAGAAATACGCTTACAAGATACTCTTGGAATATATGTTAGAACTAGTACTATTAATGACCAAAGACACAATCAAAGTCTCAATAAGTTGTGCCCAACAGCATGACTATTTCAAAAAAAAAAAATTGTAAATCATCAGCATGACAAGCACCAAAATTTGAATTTCGCTGTGCCTGTCAGCGTGAGTTCACAACAAGCCCCTGAGTACAGTGATGAATAATTGTCCAGGAACGTTGAAAATAATAAGCTGTGCTTATCAGCGTGATGCGCGACAGTACCTTCTGACAAGCTTTTAGATGAAAAGCTGTGCCTGTCAGCGTGAAAAATAACAACTCTAAATCACAGCGCGACAGTACTCTCTGACAAGCTTTAGATGAAAAGCTGTGCTTGTCAGCGTGAAAAATAACAGCTCTAAATCACAGGATCAACTCCTTAACGTGTGCTTCCACAACACGTGACGCTGGGCTGTCGCTATCCTTTGTTTTCCCACAGGATCTGCCAAGATGAACACAGACGCCCTGGTGTTCCTCACACACCCAACTGTGCGCTGGCACCTTCCAGAAGTAAGATTCAAAAACCCACGTAAAGATTTGGCATCTCAAAATAAAACAACCGTCCAGAAGAACAGTTGTAAACTCCGGGTGTGACCAGGGATAGCGCTATGTCAGCTTATCTGTCAAACAGGGAGAGCTACAAGCGGAACATCTGACTGGAATGAAGCATTTGCGGTGAAAAGATGACGCGCAATAACTTAAACAGTGCCCCTTAAACGACAGCTCCTTTTAACAGACATAGCGTGGTCAGCCCGATGAGAAGCGCCGACCTCATTTAGTCCTCCAATACAACGGAATTCCGCTTAGAATACAGCAAAATTAATCATCCGTCGAGAAGGATTCCACTTAGAATCACAGCGGAACACAATGACTCGGAAGTGTCAAAGTCAATTACGTGCAAATGTCAAAAGCGCGACAGCAAAAACATTAAACGCCTGTGCTTAGAAAGCACGTAACCTCTCCAGGAATGAGCGAAGAGCCACGAGGAAAAGAAAGGAACGCTGGCTCAAAGATAACTCGTAAGCAAAGCACAGTTCGCAATTCCTCGGGAGACTCACGGTTACTTGACAGGCGTCGTGGTTCACGGCAGTGCTGAATAAACGGGGGAAGACCAGATCTGCCCCCCGCGCAGCCCCGTCGCCAATTTGTTAGAATGAATGACAGCCACACGGTGAATCAGGAGAGCTGTGTTTATTCACATCTGGTCTCTCGCACTCCGCTTGCCTCAGTGAACGTTCTATGTCAAACGCCCTACCAACATTCCATGGGACAAACAATGCCAGTGGCGGAGGGAGGGGGGAAAGGGAACATACCATTAACTATATGTCACCAAGGAAGATAACAACAAAACGTAATACATTGAACTGGAAGAGATTACAACAGTTATATTCACTGAGGTATCTTGTTGGCAGCAATGGTCAAAAAGGGAGTAGAACGGGGCGTGGCTAGCAGTCGAGCATGGCGGCAGCCTAGAAGACTAGCTCCGAGAGAGAGGCGGCCTCGCTAGTAATCCGTACACGAATCCGTGGCTAATCACAAACTCTGGAGGAGGGACCAGAGACCTGGGACCGGGTAGTGCTGGCAGCAGGAACTCCGGTACAAATCTGAGACCGGACGGCGGAGCTACAGTCGAGTGAACCAGCGGCCCGGAGACTGACCAGAGACCGGGGACTCCAGCAGCTGAAGCAGCCGACCGGAAGTGCCACCAGGCCGGGAGGAAGGAGCCGGAAGTGTCCAGTGGCCGAAGTGTGGGGATCAAGTCGATCCGCGAAACTGGGATATCCGTGCACCGACGCGCGAGCCTGGGTGAGACGGAGAGTTGGGACGGCAGGCAGCGAGTCATTACTGGTGAGACTGCTGGAACAGCCACCGGTGGAGCGACTGCAGGGGAAAGCGTAGCGCTGCCGGACATTCAAGCGCCGACATTGGGGAGCGGCTGTGTGGGATCCCCCCCTCGCATGTGGACCTGACTGAGTGGTGGACAGAGTCTGGTGGCATCCGCGGCTTGTACAGCGGGCGCAGGTTTGGAGACAGTGGAGTCTAATGGGCGGTGCGGGGGGTCCTTCCGACTAGCCTGCTCAATAATGACATGGGCCCTGTAGACGGGTCGACTCGGTGGCACATCAGAGCGCATAGCGCCGGAGGTTGGGGGGGGACCCTAGCTCACCAGGATACGCCACTACCCCGGAAAACAATTAAACAACAGGGGGTGGTGATGGACAGAGTCTCTGAATTAAGCAGAATCTCTCACCCAGTCAAGAGATCAGGGCTAAATCCAACACCGTTTTTTAGCTCATTGCACCATCCCAGTTTCAGAACCTGGCTGTATGCAAATTAGTCTGTCCCTGGCCCAGTGCATCATGGGAACAGGGCAGACCAGACTACAAAAGCCAATTCTTTCACTGGGAAGGAAACAAGCTTCCGGGGACCGGTTTCTGGCATTACAGCCGTCTTCGGCCCGGCTTGCTTGAATCCTGATGGTGCAATGAGCAAGGGACTCACGTCTGAGTATACCCTTCCACGCTTATGGTGGACAAAATAATTAAACAACAGGGGGTGGTGATGGACAGAGTCTCTGAATTAAGCAGAATCTCTCACCCAGTCAAGAGATCAGGGCTAAATCCAACACCGTTTTTTAGCTCATTGCACCATCCCAGTTTCAGAACCTGGCTGTATGCAAATTAGTATGTCCCTGGCCCAGTGCATCATGGGAACAGGGCAGACCAGACTACAAAACCCAATTCTTTCACTGGGAAGGAAACAAGCTTCCGGGGACCGGTTTCTGGCATTACAGCCGTCTTCGGCCCGGCCTGCTTGAATCCTGATGGTGCAATGAGCAAGGGACTCACGTCTGAGTATACCCTTCCACGCTTATGGTGGACAAAATAATTAAACAACAGGGGGTGGTGATGGACAGAGTCTCTGAATTAAGCAGAATCTCTCACCCAGTCAAGAGATCAGGGCTAAATCCAACACCGTTTTTTAGCTCATTGCACCATCCCAGTTTCAGAACCTGGCTGTATGCAAATTAGTCTGTCCCTGGCCCAGTGCATCATGGGAACAGGGCAGACCAGACTACAAAAGCCAATTCTTTCACTGGGAAGGAAAAAAGCTTCCGGGGACCGGTTTCTGGCATTACAGCCGTCTTCGGCCCGGCTTGCTTGAATCCTGATGGTGCAATGAGCAAGGGACTCACGTCTGAGTATACCCTTCCACGCTTATGGTGGACAAAATAATTAAACAACAGGGGGTGGTGATGGACAGAGTCTCTGAATTAAGCAGAATCTCTCACCCAGTCAAGAGATCAGGGCTAAATCCAACACCGTTTTTTAGCTCATTGCACCATCCCAGTTTCAGAACCTGGCTGTATGCAAATTAGTCTGTCCCTGGCCCAGTGCATCATGGGAACAGGGCAGACCAGACTACAAAAGCCAATTCTTTCACTGGGAAGGAAACAAGCTTCCGGGGACCGGTTTCTGGCATTACAGCCGTCTTCGGCCCGGCTTGCTTGAATCCTGATGGTGCAATGAGCAAGGGACTCACGTCTGAGTATACCCTTCCACGCTTATGGTGGACAAAATAATTAAACAACAGGGGGTGGTGATGGACAGAGTCTCTGAATTAAGCAGAATCTCTCACCCAGTCAAGAGATCAGGGCTAAATCCAACACCGTTTTTTAGCTCATTGCACCATCCCAGTTTCAGAACCTGGCTGTATGCAAATTAGTCTGTCCCTGGCCCAGTGCATCATGGGAACAGGGCAGACCAGACTACAAAAGCCAATTCTTTCACTGGGAAGGAAACAAGCTTCCGGGGACCGGTTTCTGGCATTACAGCCGTCTTCGGCCCGGCTTGCTTGAATCCTGATGGTGCAATGAGCAAGGGACTCACGTCTGAGTATACCCTTCCACGCTTATGGTGGACAAAATAATTAAACAACAGGGGGTGGTGATGGACAGAGTCTCTGAATTAAGCAGAATCTCTCACCCAGTCAAGAGATCAGGGCTAAATCCAACACCGTTTTTTAGCTCATTGCACCATCCCAGTTTCAGAACCTGGCTGTATGCAAATTAGTCTGTCCCTGGCCCAGTGCATCATGGGAACAGGGCAGACCAGACTACAAAAGCCAATTCTTTCACTGGGAAGGAAACAAGCTTCCGGGGACCGGTTTCTGGCATTACAGCCGTCTTCGGCCCGGCTTGCTTGAATCCTGATGGTGCAATGAGCAAGGGACTCACGTCTGAGTATACCCTTCCACGCTTATGGTGGACAAAATAATTAAACAACAGGGGGTGGTGATGGACAGAGTCTCTGAATTAAGCAGAATCTCTCACCCAGTCAAGAGATCAGGGCTAAATCCAACACCGTTTTTTAGCTCATTGCACCATCCCAGTTTCAGAACCTGGCTGTATGCAAATTAGTCTGTCCCTGGCCCAGTGCATCATGGGAACAGGGCAGACCAGACTACAAAAGCAAATTCTTTCACTGGGAAGGAAACAAGCTTCCGGGGACCGGTTTCTGGCATTACAGCCGTCTTCGGCCCGGCTTGCTTGAATCCTGATGGTGCAATGAGCAAGGGACTCACGTCTGAGTATACCCTTCCACGCTTATGGTGGACAAAATAATTAAACAACAGAAACTCAGAATCAGAAACTCTGTCCATCACCACCCCCTGTTGTTTAATTATTTTGTCCACCATAAGCGTGGAAGGGTATACTCAGACGTGAGTCCCTTGCTCATTGCACCATCAGGATTCAAGCAAGCCGGGCCGAAGACGGCTGTAATGCCAGAAACCGGTCCCCGGAAGCTTGTTTCCTTCCCAGTGAAAGAATTGGCTTTTGTAGTCTGGTCTGCCCTGTTCCCATGATGCACTGGGCCAGGGACAGACTAATTTGCATACAGCCAGGTTCTGAAACTGGGATGGTGCAATGAGCTAAAAAACGGTGTTGGATCTAGCCCTGATCTCTTGACTGGGTGAGAGATTCTGCTTAATTCAGAAACTCTGTCCATCACCACCCCCTGTTGTTTAATTATTTTGTCCACCATAAGCGTGGAAGGGTATACTCAGACGTGAGTCCCTTGCTCATTGCACCATCAGGATTCAAGCAAGCCGGGCCGAAGACGGCTGTAATGCCAGAAACCGGTCCCCGGAAGCTTGTTTCCTTCCCAGTGAAAGAATTGGCTTTTGTATTCTGGTCTGCCCTGTTCCCATGATGCACTGGGCCAGGGACAGACTAATTTGCATACAGCCAGGTTCTGAAACTGGGATGGTGCAATGAGCTAAGAAACGGTGTTGGATCTAGCCCTGATCTCTTGACTGGGTGAGAGATTCTGCTTAATTCAGAAACTCTGTCCATCACCACCCCCTGTTGTTTAATTATTTTGTCCACCATAAGCGTGGAAGGGTATACTCAGACGTGAGTCCCTTGCTCATTGCACCATCAGGATTCAAGCAAGCCGGGCCGAAGACGGCTGTAATGCCAGAAACCGGTCCCCGGAAGCTTGTTTCCGTCCCAGTGAAAGAATTGGCTTTTGTAGTCTGGTCTGCCCTGTTCCCATGATGCACTGGGCCAGGGACAGACTAATTTGCATACAGCCAGGTTCTGAAACTGGGATGGTGCAATGAGCTAAAAAACGGTGTTGGATCTAGCCCTGATCTCTTGACTGGGTGAGAGATTCTGCTTAATTCAGAAACTCTGTCCATCACCACCCCCTGTTGTTTAATTATTTTGACCACCATAAGCTTGGAAGGGTATACTCAGACGTGAGTCCCTTGCTCATTGCACCATCAGGATTCAAGCAAGCCGGGCCGAAGACGGCTGTAATGCCAGAAACCGGTCCCCGGAAGCTTGTTTCCTTCCCAGTGAAAGAATTGGCTTTTGTAGTCTGGTCTGCCCTGTTCCCATGATGCACTGGGCCAGGGACAGACTAATTTGCATACAGCCAGGTTCTGAAACTGGGATGGTGCAATGAGCTAAAAAACGGTGTTGGATCTAGCCCTGATCTCTTGACTGGGTGAGAGATTCTGCTTAATTCAGAAACTCTGTCCATCACCACCCCCTGTTGTTTAATTATTTTGTCCACCATAAGCGTGGAAGGGTATACTCAGACGTGAGTCCCTTGCTCATTGCACCATCAGGATTCAAGCAAGCCGGGCCGAAGACGGCTGTAATGCCAGAAACCGATCCCCGGAAGCTTGTTTCCTTCCCAGTGAAAGAAGTGAAAGAATTGGCTTTTGTAGTCTGGTCTGCCCTGTTCCCATGATGCACTGGGCCAGGGACAGACTAATTTGCATACAGCCAGGTTCTGAAACTGGGATGGTGCAATGAGCTAAAAAACGGTGTTGGATCTAGCCCTGATCTCTTGACTGGGTGAGAGATTCTGCTTAATTCAGAAACTCTGTCCATCACCACCCCCTGTTGTTTAATTATTTTGTCCACCATAAGCGTGGAAGGGTATACTCAGACGTGAGTCCCTTGCTCATTGCACCATCAGGATTCAAGCAAGCCGGGCCGAAGACGGCTGTAATGCCAGAAACCGGTCCCCGGAAGCTTGTTTCCTTCCCAGTGAAAGAATTGGCTTTTGTAGTCTGGTCTGCCCTGTTCCCATGATGCACTGGGCCAGGGACAGACTAATTTGCATACAGCCAGGTTCTGAAACTGGGATGGTGCAATGAGCTAAAAAACGGTGTTGGATCTAGCCCTGATCTCTTGACTGGGTGAGAGATTCTGCTTAATTCAGAAACTCTGTCCATCACCACCCCCTGTTGTTTAATTATTTTGTCCACCATAAGCGTGGAAGGGTATACTCAGACGTGAGTCCCTTGCTCATTGCACCATCAGGATTCAAGCAAGCCGGGCCGAAGACGGCTGTAATGCCAGAAACCAGTCCCCGGAAGCTTGTTTCCTTCCCAGTGAAAGAATTGGCTTTTGTAGTCTAGTCTAGTCTGGTCTGCCCTGTTCCCATGATGCACTGGGCCAGGGACAGACTAATTTGCATACAGCCAGGTTCTGAAACTGGGATGGTGCAATGAGCTAAAAAACGGTGTTGGATCTAGCCCTGATCTCTTGACTGGGTGAGAGATTCTGCTTAATTCAGAAACTCTGTCCATCACCACCCCCTGTTGTTTAATTATTTTGTCCACCATAAGCGTGGAAGGGTATACTCAGACGTGAGTCCCTTGCTCATTGCACCATCAGGATTCAAGCAAGCCGGGCCGAAGACGGCTGTAATGCCAGAAACCGGTCCCCGGAAGCTTGTTTCCTTCCCAGTGAAAGAATTGGCTTTTGTAGTCTGGTCTGCCCTGTTCCCATGATGCACTGGGCCAGGGACAGACTAATTTGCATACAGCCAGGTTCTGAAACTGGGATGGTGCAATGAGCTAAAAAACGGTGTTGGATCTAGCCCTGATCTCTTGACTGGGTGAGAGATTCTGCTTAATTCAGAAACTCTGTCCATCACCACCCCCTGTTGTTTAATTACTACCCCGGAAAACAGCGCCGTTCACCACTGCTGCGGGGCGCAATTTTGGCAGCTGCGGCGACGAGTGGGGCCATCACCAAGAACGCCTCTGCCTTCAATCACGCCAGTCAACGAAAGGACACAACTATATAAGCCTGCTCAGCAATAGCATGGACCCGGTGGGCTTATCGACTCGAAGACGCATCAGAGTACATAGCACCGGAGGTTGGGGGGGACCCTAGCTCACCGGGTTACACCATCACCCCGGGAGAACAATTCACCACTGCTACGAGGCGCAATTTTGGCAGTGGCGGCGTCGAGTGGGGCCATCAACAAGAACGTCTCTGCCCTCAATCACGCCAATCAGGGTAAGGAAGTTACCGCATAAGCGTGGGTGCCGAATAAATGGGACCGGCTATCTGAATGTGCGCGTCTATCCAGAGGTGCCATAAGGAATTAAAGTGTGAGACGTGTAATGCCAGCGTCGGCCAGGACACGGCCTGAGTGAACGTAGGAGGGTGACGAGTGAGCCTGAGTGACGGCAGATCGAGAAAGCACAGCTGCCCCCCCCCCTATCCGCACTGTTCTTCAAGAAAACCAACCGGTTCTGGTGAGCGATACCGAAAAGGCAAGCACCATGGCGGGTAAAGGCTCCAAAAGTGGCACGACACAAACTCGTATAGAACGATACGCATGCGACAAGAGTGCCTCTCCCCCAGCAGACGACAGACTAAACGCTACGAAAACGACAGACGGAGCAGGGGTGAAGAAAGCGACACTAGACGATGTGATGCGGGCGTTGGCACAGGTACAAACCACAGTGGGCTCCATCTCTACCGAGATAACTCTCATCAGAGCGGACCTCCATAAAATGTCTGAAAAGGTGGGATCGCTGGAACTAGTCACGAAATCACTGGTGGAGGATGTGTCTGAATTGCAAACAGCAATGGAGAAAATAACGGCAGAAAATAAAGTACTAAAAGAGAAGCTGGACGATCAAGAAGGGCGCTCCAGGAGGAACAACATAAGAGTTCTTGGGGTTCCAGAATCTGAAGGTACCAGAGCGACTGATCTCTTCGTAGAAGACTTGATAAAGACGAGACTTCAGCCTAAAGGTCTGTCGACCTTCTTCTCGGTCGAGAGAGCGCACAGGGTGCCGGGAGGACAACCAAAGCCAGGAGCAGCTCCAAGGCCCATTTTGGCGAGACTATTTAACTTCTGTGACAGGGACGCAATTTTGCAGGCGGCAAGAGTGTCCCCTCCAGTGAAGATCCAGAACTCCACCCTGGCCTTCTTCCCGGACTACACCGCGGAAGTGGCCCGTCGACGGAAGACGTTTTTGGACATTAAAAAAGACCTAGGGCCAGAGAGATCCCGTATTCTATGTTGTTCCCAGCTAAACTGAGAGTGGTAGCGGAAAATAAGGCATGGTTTTTTGACAATCCGGATGTAGGCCAGGACTGGCTTGAGGGCTGGAGACCGGCTTCTCGGCCGTGCCGCACAGGCAGGAACACAAAAGATCAACGCACAGAAGAACGCGCAGACACTCAGGAATCAGGACCAGAGGGGGCGAGACGCTCACCAGCGAGAGACAGCATTCACGGAGACTCAGTGACGGAGGAATAGTAGGCCGATGGGTACGGAATATTTATCAGTTATGGAACTGCCGCTTAGGCTGCCATGGACACTGGGCTAAGGACCTCCGAGGAGGGTAAGGGGGGTCGCTGACTCCGGAGTATTCTTCTCCCCCAACGAGCAAGTAACTTTGTGTTTCAATGTGGGGTGGGTCAAGCACTCTGCTAAGTTGGGGTGGCGGATAGTTCGAAGTCCGTGTAGCAGGGGGGCAGGGAGGGGGGGAATTCAGGGGAGAGGGGAGATGGGAGTGTTTAATTGTTTGAATTGTTTGACTCAGCAGGATTGTGTAAGTTGCAAAAGTACTGACGTATTGGTGGGTACAGGCCGAGCGCAATGGAGCCAGCCCAAAATACGAGCGCACCTGTTAATACAGACTCGGAATTGTACCTACGCAGATGGGTATAGACCGGGAACAATGACACTAATAATTTTGACAAACATGTCCATCCTTGTAGACAAGAAATGGCACAAGATACACAGACTGATACCCTAGATGGAAATCCTCACTCAGGGCCGGTAAACCCATTACAATTGATGTCCTGGAATGTGCGAGGACTGGGAGACAAGATAAAGAGGGGGCTGGTTTTGCAGGGTATCAGGAGATTAAATCATGACCTGATCCTTCTTCAGGAAATGCAAGTGGGCACAGGCAGCAAGGCACTGGACAGACGGGGTTACCGCATGAAAGTACATTCAGACTTCACTTCGGGATCCCGGGGGACAGGCATTTTAATGAGGAATACATCCCGGTTCATACTACAGACCACTAAATCTGATGACCACGGCCGCTTTGCAGCGGCGTGTGGACAATGGGAGGGACAATCGCTTAACGTAGTGTCGGTATACATTCCACCGGCGCTGCATGTGGCTGCCCTTCCTGAATTGGGGAAATTCCTGCTGGAACTCCCGGAGGGAGACCTTGTGGTGGGGGGCGATTTTGATGCAGTGGCTCATAATATACAGGATAGGTTTCCGGTCCAAACGCAGACTCCTGGCCCGTCCCGCTTTGGTGAGTTCATGGAGGCGCAGGGGCTACTGGACATATGGCGACATCTTAACCCTGAAGGCCAACACTACACCTATTACTCTGCAACCCATAACAGCCTCTCTCGCATTGACTACTTCCTTACACTGGGAGGGGGCCACCTTACAATACATGACATGAAGATTAGGCCTAGGGGAATTTCAGATCACTCTCCTCTAACACTGAGCCTGTCGTGCTCTGAAAGGGTCCGCAAAAGAGTCTGTCCAATTTACCCAGGGTATCTCAAGGTACCACACATCTGTAAAGAATTGAAAAAGGCAACCCGATATTACTTCACAGAAAACACAGATTCTGTATCCTCCCCCACAACCTTATGGGAGGCCTATAAAACAGTGTTAAGAGGACAGGCGATTACGACAATAGCGGGACACAAGCACCAGCAAAAAAGGGAACTGCGGGACTTAAAGCTAAAATTAGACACTGCAAATATGGCCCATATGGCGAGCCCAACGGAGGATACACTGCACGCGCTTAACCTCTGCCAACGACTGCATGACGACCATCTTAGACGACGGACAGTTGAGAACATAGACGCGACAGCGCACAGGGTGTACGATATAGGGGACAAAGCCAGCAAACTCCTGGCCTGGCTGGATAAAAAAAAGGACGGTTGCAAAAACATACTACAGTTGAGAGATTCGGAGGGGATACTACACTCGCGTCCCTCGGAAATAATAGAGGTCCTAGCCGATCACTTCCAAGGGGTATACACCCCGGAAGTAGAATTCACGGCAGAAGCAGCAATGTTAGCGCTCCAAACTGTGCAAACCATGACTTTGCCACAAGATGCTGTGGACGAGCTAGAGGCAGACCTATCGGTAGAAGAGATACAATTGGCAATTACAGCGCTTCGCACGGGTAAAGCACTGGGCCCTAACGGGATCCCGATCGAATGGTTTCAGACTATGTCAGACGTACTGAGCAAACCCTTACTAGCCATGTTTATGGAGAGTCGAGTTGAGGGAACCTTGCCCCATGATCAGCGAGTGGCGACCATTGTGGCCATACCAAAACCGGGCAAGCCACCCACTGAGTGTGCATCATACCGTCCGATTTCTCTTATTAATGCCGAAGCAAAAATTCTGGCAAAAATACTGGCCAACAGACTGATGCCCCATCTATCGTGTGTGATTCATCCGGATCAATCGGGCTTCATGCCACATAGAAGCACGGCAATGAACCTTCGTCGTGTACACGGAGCGATAACACGAGCCCCCTTGCTGACGGGACCGGCAGCCATACTATCATTAGATGCCAGGATGGCGTTTGATATGGTGGAATGGCAGTATCTCTTCGCGGTGTTAGCCCATATGGGCTTCGGCCCTAAATTTATTTCCTGGATAAGACTTCTCTATACGAATCTTGTTGCGCACGTAGCAGCAAATGGCTATATCTCCCAAGAAATTCTATTAGCTAGGGGAACACGGCAGGGTTGCCCGCTTTCCCCCCTACTGTTCGCCTTGGTTCTAGAGCCCCTAGCCACTGTCATTAGAAATACCCCGTTGTTAAAAGGAGTCGATTGGGAAGATAGAGTTTCCCTATACACTGATGACATGCTGGTCTATCTGGCTGACCCGGAGACTAGAATCCCGGTGTTGCTGGAGCTATGTGACACACATGGCACAAATTCGGGCTATACGATCAACTGGGCAAAATCGGTCATCTATGTGCTGAGGGGACCTACTCCGACCCTTCCTGGCAACTGTCCCTTGATGATAGCAGATATCTCGTTTAAATATCTGGGGCTCTATGTCACTCGTGACGCCGCGGTATTTTACGAGCAGAACTTGCTACCGCCACTCACTCGCTTAAAAGCAGACGTGAGACATTGGAAAGCCCTCCCTTTGACAATGCTGGGACGAGCGGCACTGTTTAAAATGATGGCGCTACCACGTCTACTATATATATTAGAAAACACTCCAATTTTGGTACCACCCTCTTATTTCCAGAAAGTGACGACGGTAGTGACAGGTCTGTTGTGGGGAGAACGCCCAGCCCGGGTAGCGCATATGAAACTCAATCGAGGTTGGTACGACGGTGGGATAGCCCTGCCGAATATTCAATTGTATTACTGGGCATCGCAGCTCAAGGTAATAAATAAGTGGATCCACGCCCCACAAGATGACCCGGCATATCTAGCAGACAGAGCGCAACTAGGCACGCACAGCCTACAGGCCCCGTTGTACAACCGAGGTCTCACGGCAAAGCTAATAGGCCCAACCAAACACACAGTGACGCTATGGCACAGGGCACAGACAAGACTCAAATGGAGAGGGGTTATAACGAAACTTACACCTTTGTGGGACACCAAACTGTTAGGATGCTTGAGATTTAGCAAGGGATTTACTCAATGGGACAACATTGGGATCACCACGGTGGGAGACCTATGGACCAGCAATGGAATGGTCTCCTTCTCGCACCTACAACAGCAGTACGAACTGGGCCCCAACAAAACCTACCGATACATACAAATAAGACATGCATTGATGGCGGCAATTGAGCCGGGATCCACGGTCCCGGAGTCTTCGCCGCTAGAAGACCGTCTGCTCACTGACTTTATGCAAACAGGCGCCACGTCCCTTACTTACCGAAAATTACTGAACAACTTGCCGGACCCTCTGGTTAGATTAAAAGAGAAATGGGAGAAAGAGCTAGGTGCGATGGATGAGACGGATTGGAACTCTGCATTGGCATCCCCACGGGAGGCTGGCGTTTCGGCCCGATTTCGATTGGTGCAGTTTAAGATACTGCACAGGGTTTACTACACTAGGACTACCCTGCACAAAATACATAGGGCAGACCACCCAAACTGCCTCTGGGGCTGTGGAGAAGAGGGGACACTGCTACACACACTTTGGGACTGCCCGATTATCACTGACTATTGGCGACAGATCATGCGCACCATTTCCCAAACTCTAGAGATATCACTGACACCAGACCCATGTGTGTGCCTGTTGAATGTGTGGGGACAGAATGATCTGACGCGTCAGAGACAGCAATGGGTAACGGTGGGGGTCATGGTTGCCAAACGGGATATAGCGCAGAAATGGGGAGTGGCGGAAATACCGACTTTGGCACAGTGGTGCAGGAATATGGACAGACTTATGGTGGTTGAGCGAGCAGTGTACAAGATGAGAGCCAACCCTCGCAAATGGAATAAGATCTGGCAGCCCTGGAATAGTTATAGGGGGGAACTGTGTGAACCTCTTCCTGAAGAAGATATTGATAGTTCAGGGGACGAGGAAGAGACGGACAAATGATGCACTTATAGGTCATCGACAAGGGTCGGGAGGGGGTTTGGTTTACACATGTGCCTGGTTGCCTGTAGGACTTAGGGGCAAGAGGAGATAGGATAGAGGCCGGGAACACCCACTAACGTGAGTTACTGAATATACATCGATACCGGTACAAACAGATAACTATTCTTAATGAGTCTAAAGTTGTGTTAAGAAAAAAATATATATATAAAAGTAAGACGATTCAGATTATTCACATAATGTCACACTGCCTTAAGTAAATTGTCGATACATTGCTGCCGGACCGGAAGGTTGTCGGCTGAAGAGCTGTGTAACAACGAAGGTGAACTATTGTGTGAAAGACAACTGACCTCCGGGTTGTACTAGAATGTAATGTACGTTTGGCAACTGCTAATAAAGTCTTACAACCAAAAAAAAAAAAAAGGGAGTAGAACACGGCTTTGCCTTCCTTGCACTCCTGTGGATTATACCATAGATCAATCTTCTGGTGAGATGAATTACTTTGTGAAACTACAAAAAGTGTTTGTACTTATTCAAAGAAACTTTCTAAAGACTGACATGAAGTAGGTGTATGGCATTGTATTGTTGATGTATACAATAGTGAATTTTATTTAAAAACTCATAACTCACTCTATTGTACAGAGCATTCGAAAGTAAATGTATGGTATTCACATACTATTCGTTCATACACTTATTCCTAACATTGTATGTACAGAGAATTCACCTTGCATACATTATTAAATGTTGATTTTTCTTTTTTTACTTTCTTTCTCACACTTTTTGGAGAACTTACATATTGATCATTCAGTTGCAGATAAGTGTGTGAAATAAACTGCAAATATTTTTGAATACCAAGAACGTTATGAGTGTATTGATGTTCACCTTATTTGCTTTGCCTTTCCCATGCTTCACCCGTAACTCTGGGGGACACCCAAAACTACTTACCTAGAAGTCACCCATGAGTGCAGAAATATATGCATACTCTGTGGGACTTCTGCATTCATACGTTACTTCTGCGTAAGCAATACATGGATGATCCATGCTTTGTGAATAAGGTTTCAATTTTGCATGCACCGTTTACAACTTTTTCCTAGAGAAAATCCCACTTATGCCAGGAAAAAATGTTGTTATTAAGTCCAGAATTTTTGCAAATATCCCATGCCCAAGCACTAGCTCCAGCAATGACCTTACTGTTGTAACTAAATTACAAACAAGAACCCTCCTTACAGGAATACCATGAAATACTTTGATGAATATTCCGACTTGCCCACTCCTGTATCCAAAGTACACCAGGGAAAACATTTATTTAGAATGCCCAGAAGGGGAAAGAGGAAACAGCTGGGATAAGATGTCATCGGATCTTCCTTTACGGAAGACTTATTATCAGTTTTTATTCTGTTGAACCTTCACTGAAAAAAGAGGAATGTAACAAGTTACAAATCCTCCATTATATAATCAATATATTTCTGCACACTGTTACACCTGAAAGTTCAACCACTCTCTTTGAGCTATTCTTTATTTATTAGAGTGATCAGTTAATTAAAAGAGGACAGCAATTAATAGTATGAGAATACTTTCATAACTTTAGCTTGGTGTTCAACTATGTATTGTTTTAAATATAACTCTCCCTTACCCTAGTTAACGATCAACAAGACAATAGTAGAGAATTATCTTTCCTCATATTTATTTATTTTATTTTTATTTTAAAGGTTGTATATAGCGCTGGCTCGACCCTGGGGTATCAGAGCGCTTTACATGTGTACAAAAAGGTTATAAGACAAGGAACAGTTATACAGTAGCAGAGCATTCTTATAAAACAAATTAATTACAATAAAATGCAAAGAGCAATATACACGAAAGGGAGCTCTTGGGGGGCTAATTTAAACAGTAACAGGTAGCACAGGCTATAGCAGAGCATTCAGAGAGGTAATTTTAAAAGGAGTTAATAAAACCGACAAAAAAAACTATACCAATCTTGGAGTTCCTTAACTCTCCTAAACAAGTTATCTGAGCAAATAATAGCACCCCTGAACGTTTGTAGGAAATCACGTTTACAAGAGTAGCAAAACCCAACGTATGTGACCAAAATTCAGCTGTTTGCAAATGTCTCTGAATAAACTTACATATCAATAGCAATAAATATTAACTGTAAGGGGAAATCCTCAGAGGACCAGTCATGCCAACCAGCCTCTTCCACTAATCTTCAGAAGCCAAAGAAATCCGGGAGAGAATAATCCAAAGAACTGCAACTCCAAGCAAACGTTTTGGATGCATCTTCTACATCAGAAGATGCGCTATACACACAAGTTCATGAAGACCGCCACCATTGGAAACATTGCAGGATATGACTTCTAGAACCATGGGGTTTCCTTTACTTTCATTTAGTTGTGTCCGCATTTATATCGGTGTCATTTGAAATCTGTATACAAAAAGCATGTCACACTACCAGTATTTGTTAAGAAGAATAAGGTAAAGATTCAAAATGTTCTTTACATTTCACACTCCAGGATTACACCCTGTCAACCATTCTCTCATGTTCTGAAGTACCACAAGTTTTTGTAATTATGACGCTTACCTTATGAAGGTCAAATAAATAAGCACCAAATGTATTTTTGAATTAATATCACTCTAATTAAATGCAAGTTATGTATTTAAACAACACCCAGAGAATAATAATTTTAAGAAAAAAGCCAATAAAGTTCTCAACCTAATTTACTAAAAAGGTGAGAAATATAGTAGACAAAATGACACAAAAGGGGCAACATTGGAAAAAGGGAACAAGATAGGAATTTTTACCATTTTAAGACAAAAAGTGGCAATAAAACACAGTGCCTGTGCAAGTCAATGGTTTTGGTTTGTCTGAGACCTTGGAATGATTTTAGGCTGCTCACAATAGAGTGGGCATGTGTAAGCCTATTGGGTCACACCTGTCAAAAGTTTCCCTTCGCACTGAGGGCCCGATTCACAAAAGTAATCTGAGACAAAATCCTAAATTTATGACTTTTGGTATTCACAAAAGGCATCTGGGAGTAGTAAAGTTAGGATTCCTAACTTTACTACTCTTAAACTGAGACAAAATCCTAACGTTACGACTTTCGGTATTCACAAAAGGCATTTAGGAGGAGTAAAGTTAAGATTTCTAACTTTACTACTCCTAAACAGGGAAAAATCCTAACTTTTCAACTGTGTGTAAATCTGCACCGTCTTTTGATCAGCTCATTTTAGGACTGATGTGTTAAGTTCAATACTTTCACCTATTATCGCTCACTACTTTTGGTTTCAGGTCTATATATGTATGTGTGTGCGTATGTGGGACTATGTGACAGAGAAAACAAACATGTTGGCTCATTCGCTTGTGCTTTGTATGTAAAAGTATGTCATTTTAATAACATTTCAATAACGTGCTGTTTACTAATTATTTTTTTGCTTTATTTTCATAAACAGGAATTGCTGATAATGTTGAAGAGACGGCACTGAGCGAAGGTAAGACCTGTGTACAGAATTAGCTCTCTTGAATGCCCCTGCCCTGGTGGGAATTCCCGTTAACTACTTACAAATGGTTGCTGGAAGAACCTGTAGTGTGTTTTGGTCATTGGATTACCTTTAACCAGCAGAAAAGAATGAGGAAACATCAACTGGATAAATAAAGACACACCTTAAAATCAAGTGCAACTCTTAGACACAATACTTTCATGCACGTTGCTCTCCAAAGAAGTCCAATGCAAGTCAAAAAAGCCTGTGTCAAGCCAATGTAGTCAGTGGAAACTATTTATAAATGATCAATTCAAAATTTCAGGAGACAACACAAGTGTTTTTATGAACCCAAGTGTTACCCAGCTGTTCAAAGGAAGGTCATTTGCAGGTCTAAATTCCACAACCTGATTCAGAGGATCAGTGCTAAATGAAATGTTAGAAAACCTATGATATTAACAATCCATATGACAAATACATATCATGTATCCATATATGAAAAATACACCAGCATCATAAACTTGGAGCTTGGGTGAGAAAGAGAAGGGGTCAGCGAACAGGCATCCAAATACATTGGGCATCCACAACCTGTTAATTCACAAACATTTTACCCTGAAAATATTTATAAGGTACCTCTTTAAAATGTATGAAGTAACTATGGGCCAGATGTACAAAGCTTTATTGCGTTCGCGAATGGTCCAATTCATAGAATTAGGCCATTTGTGAAAGCAAAAAGACTTTTTCAACTGTACGAGACACAAATTGTGATTCAGTAGCCTGTTACCAAATCGAAATTTGGGATTGTGATACGGTATTTGGAAGGGGTCTGTTTAGGGCGTCCATTCCTAATACTAATTTGCATTGGTGTGTGCAAATGTTTTGCAACCAAAATACGGTTGCAGAAATTCGCATTTTACTACCAACTTAAAGTTGGTGGTAAGCCATTTGCAAAAGGGAAGGGGTCTCTTACCATTTGAGAATGAAAACATATATATTTTTGAAGAGCAGGCAGTGAGTGGTCCCACGTAACTCGGCCTAGTCTTTGAAAATTAAATTGAAAAAGTTTTTTTTTTTTTTTTAAATGCATCCCATTTTCCTTTAAGGGAAATGGGCTGCATTTAAAAAAAATTGCTTTCTTTAAAAATGCCACAGACATGGTGGTATGCTGACCCGAGCAGGTGACCATCCCTTTGATGTTTGCGATTCCCAATGGGTCTCAAACTGAGACCTACCTCATTAATATTCATGAGGTAGGTCTATTTGAGACCCACTGGGAATCTCAGAAAGTGTAAAACACACTTTCGTACATTACTGTTTGCAGTTACCAAATAGAGAATCGCAAATATTTGCAATTTAGTAATCGCAAGCACTAAGCTTCGTAAATCAGGCCCATGTCCCCACTGTAGGAATTGTTTGCAAACACTCTTGAATTGAACAGGAAGGAGTATAGGTATTTCTCCAGAGAAATATTTTTTCCCTTTGAAGTCTGCTATAAACCTAACAATGGAGTGTCATCACAACGATGACGTTGATGATGTCATCCACTGTCTTGATCGAACCACAAAGATACACCAAGTTGACCAGCAGGATGAAAACCATGTGCGCTTTATCTCCGAGGGGACGATTCCCGATGTGACACTTAACTGCAGCGATGTTCTATTGGTGATTGAGGGTCGGAAGTGTGTCACAGGTACCAGTCCCCAGCTTCTCCAATCTATCTCAATGATTGAGAGACCCCTGTGTATATTTACTAGTATAAATATAATTATAGTAAATTCATCCACCCCTTGCGGTAGAGGCCCAAGAGAAAGGATGTGGATGCAACATTATTGATGCATGAACCCCAATCTTTGTCAATAAGGGAATATGATTTAGTGAATGCCAAACCAACACGTTGTGACTGAGAACCTGTTAAAAACTTCACATCAGGCCTTATCTATCCAAACGTGCCCGCGTATGACAAAGTGCTTTATTATAATGAAGATGAAAACCAATCTGTTTCCGAATGCATATGTTTGACATATGAGTTTGTGTTTGGATACGTATGCCGTTATTGAAAAACAAAGTCCATAATGATGCTATTGTGCTAATATAACCTACATACGGGTGTCAAGTTTGGTACTTGCTGAGTTCTTCATAGTTAGGTATATTCATTATATTGTAGCTGTACTATGATTGTTGGCAAGTGAAATCCCAAGGGCCAGAGTTCAACTAGGAAATAGTCATGGCCACCCTAAACTCCGTTTTTAAATAAAAAGGCAGGAAAAACACACTGGAAGCAAGAGGTACAACACTTTTGAACAGGAGTACAAACCTAGGTAAACCTAATATTAGCAGAAACAGAAAATCTCCAGTAGTGAAGGGCATACTATGAACTTGGGACTCTTATCCACCTGAGCAATATTTCTGACCAACCAGTGGCAAGAGCTTTTGGGTAAATACACTAATAAAAGATGAACATGTAAATCAATTAAAATGGATTGGACTTAAGGAACTAATGCTATCCAAAATATTCAAACTGATATTCATGTGACTACTTTGCTTATTCTCAGAATCAAGAATAAAGAGGGAACAGGTGAATAACATTGAAACATTCACCTAGATAACAGATCATGTGGAAGGACACAAGCAGAGATCAGAAATGTACTGAGTTCTTCATAGCACACATTATTGTGTAAATGCAATGTCTGCCACAGAGAACCTGTTTTGGATCATCAAATATAAATCCCACTATATCCTATGGAATTGATACTTCAGCGGACGGGATATCAGTTACTATTTGAGACGCAGTAACCCGTCCGCCAAAATCTAAATCAGGCCCTAAGACCGACAATTTAGAAGCTAGTTCATGGAGCTCAATTGCAAATATTACCACAAAGTGTTTATCAGCTGACAAAGAAGGAGGATCATCCTAAGTATAAGAAAGGTAAAGAAGCATAAGGGTATGGCAGAGTTTATAACAGTTTTTCACAGCCCGGTATGGGGTCGGTCTGAATGGATCTGCGTGTCAGCCTGTCCTTGTAGATTAAAGTCACCCGCCACCTTTGGATGCTCTGTTAAAGTGAAGGATTTAATATGTTGCGGGAATCTCGTTGGGGAGGGCTGGATGAGAAGAGTCCTGCACCTATAGTTCAGTAAGAAGCAAAATGTCCCACTGATGAGTTATCAGCATGTCAAATATGACCCAATGGTGTTTGAGAAGTGAACAGAAGCTTAGGAATATGCAGGATATCACGCCCCATGGTTTAGTGTAAGATTTCTGAACAGTGGTGTGACTTGATAGATGCTGGTGTGGGGCCCTAGAGGGCTCCTTGGAGTGAGAACTCACCAGCACCTAGGGCAAGTAATAGTCCAGGATGACTTGGAGGCAAATTCAAAGAGGCCAGATCGAGCTCGGCATTGCAGATGAGCCAATGGTTCAAAGTACAGAGGTTTGCTAAATCTTGACTTTCAGTCAATCTGCATATGCCTAATTCAGAAATGTGCAATTTCAGAAAAGGAGTTTGAAGTTTCCAATGCGCTTAGGCATCTAGGATAGCACACCTGGAGCTGGGCCAAACCTGACAGCATTTCCTGTGTAACATGTGGACTCAGTGCAGATGGGAGCAGTTGGGTTTGCCTTTGGCGTAGATGTGCAGCGATTTCCCTTGTATGATCCTCCTCTGCCTGCACATACTGACTGTGTTTGCAGTAGGCAGGTGCATTGACCTTCAACCATTAAAATGTTGGCTGCATCCACCAGTGAAGTTGTGATGCACTGGAGAAAATATAGGCCTGGAAATGAAAAGTAGCACAGGTAAGCTTAAAATTGTAAAAAGGGGACCCTACAGATTCCTTCAGTAAGTTGCAAAGGGGCCTAAAGACAGAAAATATGTGCTTGTTTAGCAGAGATTAATAGTGAAAATAATTTAATGGAACATTAATGGTTGAACAGCCTCAACAAAATTGGTTAAATAATTCCTGCAGTACATTGACTCGAAGCCAAATATTGACTGCCATAAAACGACGCATAAAACAGCCAATGTATGAAAACAAATATGAAGCAATTGGCCCAATAGTACCAAGACAAACTTCTATAAATGTGCAAAAATTGTGTCACCATTTGAAATCTGGTCACCTCGCTAATGACCTAATGAACAAATGTGGCATATATGTTAATTTTATTCTAGAATCATCTAAAGATAAACAAACTTAGTGCTCAATTTCTAGAATCATCTACAGATAAAAAAACTTATTGCTCACTGTATGGGTCCTGTCAGAATAGCTAACTATATACAGGACTGAAGAGGTGGTCCAGACCCTTAATCCTAGCTTTGAACTCATGATTGGGCATGGAAATGAAATCAATTGATTAAGAAAAACATGGTAAGCATTATAAAAACGTGTAGTTAATTGGTCGTGGATTAATTCATAGAGAGAGGAACAACTAGACCAGCAGCATTTGACATATTGTCCTTTCCCTAGCAGTTATATTCATGAATAGACTTGTTCTCATTCCATTGCAGCCTGCAAACATATTTGCAACCTTCACTTCTCCTGACCTTACCAACTGATCAAGTATTTGTCATTCTGAAATAGGTTTCTTAAATCGCAGTTCACAATGGCTGAATCCAGGCCAGGTGGCCAAGACAGCTAGGTGAGATAGCATTACATTGTGAATTCGGACAGAAGTAATTTGCATAATCTGTGCTTATCCTGACTAAGAATTGTAATCTGAGAAAGGGAAATGATTAAGGCCTGAAGTTAAAGGACCTTCTATGGGGATTTGCTTATTTATTTATTTATTTATTTATTTATTCAAAGTTTTATATAGCGCGGACAAGATCCTTACAGATATCAGAGCGCTTCACAAAGACAGGGCAGGGGCAGTAGGAGTGAACAGAGATAGTGGGAGCAGTATAAAAGTCAATAACATGGTAGGGTAATAATAACATACATAAGACATATCAATATACAATCAGGTAAACAAGTAATATAAGACGGCACAAGTCATTGATCCCACTACAGAGGTGTTCAGGTACACCTTGGGTGTGAGGATGTCTTATACCAATGTCCTAGTATAGAGAGGACACTGAGTGAGGGCATCGGGAGAGTGACTCAGTAAGCCAGAGTGTATCATATATTGGTTGGTAGTAAGAGAGTAACGTAATAGTGTTCCCACCAAGTAGAAGTATAGTGCCAAAGGACAGGGTGAGCAGTGATACAAAGCAATGCAGAGTCTCTGATCCAGCCCCTAAAAGGTTCAGGAGATCTTGGCCAGAAGGATGGATTTCACCTCTTTCTTGAAGAGTGCAGTGGAGGAGATAAGCCTGGTTTCAGGAGGGAGCGCATTCCAGATCCTGGGTGCCATTCCTGAGAAGGAGCGCTTGTATGTTTTCTCTTTCCGGAATCTACGAGGTTTCAGGAGTAGATTTTTTGCACTTCTATTGGATCTCGAACCTCCTGATATAGACAACTTTTGAGCGAGGTAGTTGGGTGCATTGTGGTGCACGGCCACGTGTGTCATAACTGCGATTTTTAGCTGTATTCTAGCTTCAAAAGGCAGCCATTTTAGAGACTTTAAGTCTGGGGATATATGCGAATGTTTTCTTGAGCCAGTAATGAGTCTCGCGGCAGCGTTCAGGGAGGCTCTTAAGGGTGCTGTTGTGGATAGCGGGAGTCCGCTGAGGGCCACAATTCCGTAGTCTATTCGAGGGATGACTAAAGCTTGTACAGCAGTTCGGAAATCTTCGGCAGGGAGGAAGGGTTTAATTTTCCTCAGTGTGTTGATTTGGAAATTAGCTCCTTTTGTGGCTTTGCTAACGTGCTGCTGCATGTTGAGCTTGGCATCGAGTGTGATGCATAGGGATTTTGCCGAGTCCACGATGGTAGGAAGGACATTGAGTGCTGTTAGGTTATTGAGCCATGTCTGAGTGGTGGAAATTTTCGCCGGGGATGAGATGAGTAGGAACTCAGTTTTCAGAGCATTTAGTTTGAGGTGATTATCAGCCAGCCAAGATTGAGTGTTGATAAGCGTGGAGTTCAGATGTTTGATATCTTCCGGGGATTGTAGCTTTAGGTAAAGTTGTGTGTCGTCAGCGTACATATGGAATTGGACGTTGGAGGCTTGGAGCAGGGTGGCGAGCGGTTCCATGACGAGGTTGAACAGTGTGGGGGAGAGGGAGGATCCTTGTGGAACACCTAGATCTGCAGGCACGGGTGTAGAAAGCATATTGTTGATCTTGAACTTCTGATACCGGTTGTGAAGGAAGGACGAAAACCATTTGAGAACAGTTCCCGATAGACCCATTCTAGTGCTTAGCAGCTCCAGCAAATTCTCATGTTTGACCGTGTCAAATGCTGAGGAGAGGTCAAGAAGGATGAGGAGGCAGGACTCATTGCGATCAAGAAATTGGAGGGCGTCATCAATTATGTGTGTCATAGCTGTTTCTGTGCTATGTTTCGCTCGGAAGCCTGATTGATGAGGGTTGAGGAGGTCAAAGTGATCAATGTGTTTTGTTAGTTGGAGTTGGACGTATTTCTCCAGCAGTTTGGCCAGGGTGGGGATATTGGTGATGGGCCGGTAATTGTTTAGGTCAGACGGATCAGCTGTAGGTTTCTTGAGTATAGGCGTGACTTGCCCCACCTTGAGGGAGTCTGGAATGAGGCCTTGTTGTAGGGAGCTGTTGATGATTTTGGTCCAGAGAGGGAGGAGCAAAGGGATGAAGTCTTTTACAGCATTAGCAGGTAGAGGGTCTGTGAGGTGATTAGAGGGCTTCAAGGTGCAGAGCAGTTTGTGTATTGCTTCTTCCGAGTAGGTATCGAAGTACAGCCAGGATGCCTTGTTTTTAGGTTGAGTGTTAGACATTCTGATGTGGTTGGGGAATCGGCTTACATCCATGATGAGGTCATTTCTTATGTTGTCAGTTTTTAGCTTGAAGAAAGCAGAGAAGGCTTCACAGTGTGGGGTGTCGCTGGTTGTACTGTTTGATTGTGAGGGTTGTGCTTTGTTTGGGTCTTGATTAGTTCGAACAGCTTTCTTGGCCTGTTTTTTGCTTGGTCCAACTGGCGGCTAAAGAAGTCCGACTTTGTGCGCTTTATTTTCCTGAAGTAGGCATTTCTCTTGTTCTTAAGCCTTTTGAGGTGCAGTGCTGAAGGGTCCAATCTCCATGTGCGCTCTGCCATTCGCATAGTACGCCTGTCGTCATTGAGTCTATCATCATACCAGCTTAACAGTCTTTCCTACAGTGAATACATTGTCCACGCTTTTGATATATTGTGAGAGCAGTCAATTTTCCACCGGTTGGAATTATATGTGTGGTGGTCTTAGTGCAGGGATCTGAATGATACAACCTTCTATCCTTTCCCAATATTGAGTGAAAACAAACTCTAGGGAACCTGCCATTGCCCAACTTAAATCACAAGTAAAATGCATAGTTCGACAGATGGGGTCGCACACTGCTTATACACCAGCGGGATCGCTCCTAAGGACCATGGTAATTGTAGTACCGGTTTCTGCGATGCATCTTCTTTCGAAATCTCGAGTATCTTAAAGTCTTCGCCATCCCTGTACACGTGTTTCGGGGTATTTACCCCTCGTCAGCAGGGATTAGGCCATCTTCTGGGGTTGCTGCGTGCTGCCAAATATTACCAGGTATAGTACCACACAAAGGCACGCAGGTGCGGGGTCCCGAGCTCGTCAGCCCACGGTTCCAAGGAGCACAAACATTAGAAAGATGGGGTGGCACACTGCTTATACACCAGCGGGATCGCCCCTAAGGACCATGGTAATTGTAGTACCGTTTTCTGCGATGCATCTTCTTTCGAATTCTCGAGTATCTTAAAGTCTTCGCCATCCCTGTACACGTGTTTCGGGGTATTTACCCCTCGTCAGCAGGGATTAGGCCATCTTCTGGGGTTGCTGCGTGCTGCCAAATATTACCAGGTATAGTACCACACAAAGGCACGCAGGTGCGGGGTCCCGAGCTCGTCAGCCCACGGCTCCAAGGAGCATAAACATTAGAAAGATGGGGTCGCACACTGCTTATACACCAGCGGGATCGCCCCTAAGGACCATGGTAATTGTAGTACCGTTTTCTGCGATGCATCTTCTTTCGAATTCTCGAGTATCTTAAAGTCTTCGCCATCCCTGTACACGTGTTTCGGGGTATTTACCCCTCGTCAGCAGGGATTAGGCCATCTTCTGGGGTTGCTGCGTGCTGCCAAATATTACCAGGTATAGTACCACACAAAGGCACGCAGGTGCGGGGTCCCGAGCTCGTCAGCCCACGGCTCCAAGGAGCATAAACATTAGAAAGATGGGGTCGCACACTGCTTATACACCAGCGGGATCGCCCCTAAGGACCATGGTAATTGTAGTACCGTTTTCTGCGATGCATCTTCTTTCGAATTCTCGAGTATCTTAAAGTCTTTGCCATCCCTATACACGTGTTTCGGGGTATTTACCCCTCGTCAGCAGGGATTAGGCCATCTTCTGGGGTTGCTGCATGCTGCCAAATATTACCAGGTATAGTACCACACAAAGGCACGCAGGTGCGGGGTCCCGAGCTCGTCAGCCCTTGGGGGCGACACCGCCGGTGTGTGAGTAGTGTGCGACCCCACCCCCATTTGTAACTTTAAAGCTCCTGAGAGCCGTGGGCTGACGAGCCTGGGATCCCGCACCTACGCGCCTGAGTGGTACTATACCTGGCAGATATTGGCAGCCATCGGCAACCCCAGTACACGGCCTATCCCTGCTGACGAGGGGTGATACCCCGAAACACGTGTCCAGGGATGGCGAAGACAGCGAATATAGCAGAAGATCGAAAGATGATGCATTGCGAACACTTTACTACATTGACCAGAGTCCTTAGGGGCGACACCCCCGGTGTGTGAGTAGTGTGCGACCCCACCCCCATTTGTAACTTTAAAGCTCCCGTGAGCAGTGGGCTGACGAGCCTGGGATCCCGCACCTACGCGCCTGAGTGGTACAATACCTGGCAGATATTGGCAGCCATCGGCAACCCCGGTACACGGCCAATCCCTGCTGACGAGGGGTGATACCCCGAAACACGTGTCCAGGGATGGGGAAGACAGCGAAGATAGCAGAAGATCGAAAGATGATGCATCGCGAACACTTTACTACATTGACCAGAGTCCTTAGGGGCGACACCGCCGGTGTGTGAGTAGTGTGCGACCCCACCCCCATTTGTAACTTTAAAGCTCCCGTGAGCAGTGGGCTGACGAGCCTGGGATCCCGCACCTACGCGCCTGAGTGGTACTATACCTGGCAGATATTGGCAGCCATCGGCAACCCCAGTACACAGCCTACCCCTGCTGACGAGGGGTGATACCCCGAAACACGTGTCATGGGATGGCGAAGACAGCGAAGATAGCAGAAGATCGAAAGATGATGCATCGCGAACACTTTACTACATTGACCAGAGTCCTTAGGGGCGACACCGCCGGTGTGTGAGTAGTGTGTGACCCCACCCCCATTTGTAACTTTAAAGCTCCCGTGAGCAGTGGGCTGACGAGCCTGGGATCCCGCACCTATGCGCCTGAGTGGTACTATACCTGGCAGATATTGGCAGCCATCGGCAACCCCAGTACACGGCCTATCCCTGCTGACGAGGGGTGATACGCCGAAACATGTGTCCAGGGATGGCGAAGACAGCGAATATAGCAGAAGATCGAAAGATGATGCATCGCAAACCCTTTACTACATTGACCAGAGTCCTTAGGGGCGACACCGCCGGTGTGTGAGTAGTGTGCGACCCCACCCCCATTTGTAACTTGGAAGCTCCCGTGAGCAGTGGGCTGACGAGCCTGGGATCCCGCACCTACGCGCCTGAGTGGTACTATACCTGGCAGATATTGGCAGCCATCGGCAACCCCGGTACACGGCCTATCCCTGCTGACGAGGGGTGATACCCCGAAACACGTGTCCAGGGATGGCGAAGACAGCGAAGATAGCAGAAGATCGAAAGATGATGCATCGCGAACACTTTACTACATTGACCAGAGTCCTTAGGGGCGACACCGCCGGTGTGTGAGTAGTGTGCGACCCCACCCCCATTTGTAACTTTAAAGCTCCCGTGAGCAGTGGGCTGACGAGCCTGGGATCCCGGACCTACGCGCCTGAGTGGTACTATACCTGGCAGATATTGGCAGCCATCGGCAACCCCAGTACACGGCCTATCCCTGCTGACGAGGGGTGATACCCCGAAACACGTGTCCAGGGATGGCGAAGACAGCGAAGATAGCAGAAGATCGAAAGATGATGCATCGCGAACACTTTACTACATTGACCAGAGTCCTTAGGGGCGACACCGCCGGTGTGTGAGTAGTGTGCGACCCCACCCCCATTTCTTTTCTTTTTTTTTTTTTTTTGAATATATTTTTATTGCGGATCAGGAAGAAAAACATCCAACAAACCAACCCGTACACCAACAGTCCCCATCACACAGTGCAATAATCATACAGTACACAGCCGATCGGCCCACATCCCGGAGGCTGGGCGGCGCAGCAATAAATCAATACACTGGAGGTACCACGGTGCATGCCCTATTCGGGACACAGGTCAAGTACAACACTTCGTTTCCGCTTTTATCCCACAACAACCAACCCTCATTCTCCATCAGAGCCCAGGCCACTCTAATGTCATGTCACTAAAGCCTCTTGAGTACTATCCTGGGCCAGTCCTTTCTAGGAGGATGCCGCTAGTTGGCAAACCACTCCTCCATACAACTCCCTCCCAGTGCCCTCCCCCCCCAACTGCTGCTAATGCGGGATCCACCATCTCCTTACTGCTCCCGGGTGACAACTATCAGAAAGCTTCGATAAGCAAGCAGCCACACGGAACCCTTGGGTAGAACTAAGCAGTGTCCTCGCTCTCGGTGAGATAGTCTCTCAATGCCTGCACCACCAGCTCCCAGGACCGCGCCAGTTCCAAGCATTTCTCGTTGCCAGCCCTAGTCGCCTGGCGCATTCGTAACACACTCTCACAGCTCGACCACCTCACTAGTTCATTCCTCCACCTCCGTGCAGACGGCCCCTCCTTAGACTTCCAATGCCACGTGATCTCACGCTGTGCCAGTATCAGACCCAACCCAATGAATTTGCTTGTAACCTTGGTCTTTTTAGTATGCGGGAACCAAAGAAGGAGGCATGTGGCCATGTCAAAATCTACCTCCCGCTCTGTGACTGCATTCAAGAGGTCCCCAATCTCAGACCAGTAGTCCCCCAATTTCGGGCAACCCCACAGCATATGGTCAAAATCCACCTCAGGTTCCAGACATCGCGGGCACATGGCATCAAGCACCTGGAAATGTCGCCGCAACCTCTCCGGGGTCAAATATGCCCTATGGAGCACAAAATAATGCACCTGTTGGAATCTCGCATTCCTCGTCCCCTTCCAGGTCCTGTGGAGCACCTGACCCCATACCGAGTCCGGGATTTGCCTGCCAACGCTGGTCTCCCATCGCGATTTCAGTTCAGCCAACGGGGCTAGGCCTTCATTTAACATCCTATTGTGGAGGCAGGTCACCGCCTTAACGGTGCCCGCAGCCATCACTACATATTGGCACACCGTCGTCACCTCCGGCTCCGTTAATCCGCCCCCCCAGTGCCGCTGCAGGGCCGTAATAACCGCCGCGTGCAACAGGAAGGTACCACTCGGCAGGCCGAATTGCTCCTGCAAGGTCTGGAACGGGGCCAGCGCCCCGTCCACATAAAGGTCACCTACCATCTGCAATCCCAGGTCCTCCCACTCTAACAATTGGGACCAATCACCCCCATGCGGTAAGGCAGTAAGCATTCCCAGCGGAATCTCAGGCGCGTACGGTCGGCGCTTCCCAACCCTCTTCAGGTACCTGTTCCAACATAACCTGAGCGTCCATTCCTCCATCGTGAGGTCCCTACTGGCCAGTTTCTGTTGCATCACAATAGATGACAAGACGTACCTCCGAATGCCAACCTCCCGGCCATCCTCAGGCCCCCTGAACTCTCTGGCCACGTTCTGCGTCAGGACCTGGAGCTGCGCTGCCAAATAGTATAGCTCATAATCGGGGACTGCCACTCCTCCCTCACACTTGGGTCTCATCAGGGTGGTCAACGCCACTCGTCTGCGGCCGCGGCCCCATAGAAAGCCGGTCACCAATGTCCTCAACTCCCGAAAGACACCCTGCGGGATCCACACCGGCAGTGTTCTAAAATAATAAAGGAGCCTCGGGAGTGCCACCATTTTCAACAGCGCCACACGGCCCAGTACAGAGAGCGGGAGAGAGGCCCAAAAGTCCATACTGCCTCGTAGCGCCCTAATGCAGCGCCCCACGTTCCCCTCAAGGAGGTCCGCCGTGTCATGGTATATACGCACTCCTAGATAAACAAAACAAGAGGGCTCCCACACTACCGGCCTCGTGAGCTGGGGGCAGAGCGTGGTCTTCCGTAGCGGAAACACACAAGTCTTAGTCCAGTTCACCCTGAGGCCTGAGAGCCTCCCGAACCCGTCCAGCATGTCCACCGCACCCTCAAGAGCCCTCCCAGAGTCTGCCAGATACAAGAGCAAGTCGTCGGCATACAGCGAAATATAATGCGAGTCGAGCCCCAGCGCAATCCCTTCAAAAACGATTCCCTGCCTCGCCTGCGCCGCCAGCGGTTCCATTGCTAATGCAAAGAGCAACGGAGACAGCGAGCAGCCCTGCCTCGTGCCCCTGCAGACCGGATAAACCGAGGACACCAAGGTCCCTAACCGCACTCTCGCCTTAGCCGAAGAATAAAGCACTTTCGTCCAACTCCGGAACCCCTCCCCAACTCCGAACTTCAACAGCACACCATCCAAAAAATCCTATTCCAAACTATCAAACGCCTTCTCAATATCAACCGTCAGCACTACCGGGCCTGGATCTGCCAGGGCAGCACTATCAATAACCCCAATCAGCCGGCGGATATTCATCGAAGTGCTCCTCGAGGGAATGAATCCCGCCTGATCCCTATGCACCAGAGAGGTCATCAGTGGGAGGAGCCGGGTGGCCAGGATGCGGCTCAAGATCTTATAGTCTACAGTCAGCATAGACAACGGACGAAAGGAAGAAACATCCAATGCATCCCTGCCCGGCTTCAGCAGGGGTACAACCAGCGCCTCCGTCATAGAGTCAGGCAACCGCCCTAATTGTTCCGCCTCCGCATACACAACCTGCAGTCTGGGGGCCAACACTTCCATAAATTTGGCGTAGAACTCGATCGGCAACCCATCCACCCCAGGGGTTTTGTTCCGCGCCATATGACTAATCGCTCCTCTGATTTCTGCTAGAGTTACTGGGCCCCCCAGATCCCGCGCGTCCTCCTCATCTAGTACCGGTAGAGGGATCCGAGCCAAATAAGCGCCTATATCCGCGGCATTCACTTCGAGGTGGCTGGTGTATAGGTTCGCGTAGTAGGACCGAAAGCGCCCCAGGACCACCGATTGCGAATAGACCACCTCCCCATCCTCCTGGCGCACACTCATAACCGGACATCCTCTAGGGTTCGGATCAGCCAACTTCGCAAGGAGCGTGCCCACTTTATCCCGCTCGTCATGCACTTTCACCGCATACAACTTATAATCATAACACCGCAGTCTCTCTGTCTCCGTCGCCACCGCCTCCCTAGCACGCAACAGGCTATCCTGCAGCTCTGGCCGCTCGGGCCGCCGCCGTTCCACCCCTCTCAGCACTGCCTCTGCCTTCGCGAGGTCATTCAGCACTGTACCTCTCACAGTCAGAAACCGACCCATACATACCCCCCTCACCACCACTTTCATCGCGTCCCATTCATTCGCTCTAGTCTCTGTCGACCCAGCATTAACCGTGAAGTATTCGTCTATACCCTGTCGGACCGTGTCACAGAACGCCGGATCCTCCAGCGTCTCCGGGCGAAGTCTCCATGAAGGGACCGCCGATCTCGCCAGCTGCCATTGTACAGAAATCAGCAGAGGGTTATGGTCCGAGATGGTTCTAGCCAAATATTCAGAGTGAGTTACCATCAGCGCCAGAGACTCGCAACATAGCACTGAATCCAGTCGAACATGCAGATCATGCAGGGCAGAGTGATAAGAGTAATCTCGAGTTTCAGGGTGCTGCGCCCGCCAGACATCCACCAAGCCCCACCTCTCCTGCCAGTCCCGCCTATGAGTTGCAAGTCTGCGCACTGGTGAGTCAGCTAAGGGTGGGTGCGACCTGTCCAACAGCACATCCGAAATAGAATTAAAATCCCCCGCCAGCAATATCGGGCCCGCCAAATAATACGCCAGTGAGCGCGACAATCCCTCAAAGAAATGGGCTTGATCTGCATTGGGGGCATAGATGTTACACAGCACCACTTCCCTACCACACAGCCTCCCCTCCACCACCACATAACGACCCTCCAGATCAATCTTCTGATTTGTGACCTGGAACGGCGTGCCCGCCCTGACCCATATTAACACCCCTCTGGCGAACGCCGAGTAAGTCGTGCCGAACACCTGACCTCGCCACCTCCTCTGCAACGCCCCACACTCCAGCTGCGTCAGGTGGGTCTCTTGAAGCATCGCTATCTGAACTCCCCGCCTCACCAAGTAGGCATGCACCTTATGGCGCTTAACCATAGTTCGAATTCCCCGGACATTCCATGTGACACATTTCAAATTAGGTAACGTCCCCATAGAGCATCAATCCCAACAGTGGCGCTCGCCATGAACTGTGACCCGCATTGCAGCAATTGAACAACCCCTTTAAAACACCCCCCACAACTCCCACTCCTCCCCTCCCCAGGACAGGGCCTAGTAACCCAGCTTCAGCCCCGTTCCAAACCTCAAACACCCAACACATCACACTAATCTGTGGTCGACACCACAGAAGACCTTAAGGGTCTGAAGAGGGCTATGGAGCCCCGAGCCAGGACGACAGAGCAACCACCCCGCGCCCACAGTCCCATGCTGCTAATGCAGCCCCATACCTGGCAGTCCAAAAGAAGGCAGGAGCGTCCAGACCCGATAAAAGTTCAGCAACCACGAACTTCATCCATTAAAGATACCATCCGATGTCTGCGGGGTAACCTCTGGCCCCTGCGCTCCCCCCCCCCCTCCAAATCTTCCTCGCCGGTCTTCTCATCCTCACCGTCGTCCTCCGAAGCCGAGCCCCTGGAGGCGTCATCTCGTTGTGAGCCCGTGATGGTCGCCGTGGCCTCCAACGCACTCTTTCGATCTGCAATTATTTGCGCCTCGCGCTCGGCCCGTTGGCGCCTATTCCTGGAGCGGATGCGCTGCGACTTCCTGACCCTGACCGGCTGTTCTCGTTCCCTGGCGGGCCTATGAGCCCGATCTGTTCCTGCACGATATAGTTCCAGCCATGACCACGCTTCGTCAGGTGTTTGAAAAAAGTGCGTCTTCTCATCAACGATGACCCGCAGCTTAGCCGGGAAAAGCAAGGAGTATTGAACCCCTTCCTCTCTCAGTTCTTTTTTCACCGGCAAAAAAGAGGCCCTACTCCTCTGTACCTCCTGCGTATAGTCCGGAAAGATCGTCACCTTACTGTTGTCCACCTGGAAGGGCCCACGATCTCTCGCCCTTTGGATCAGCAGATCTCGGTCTTTATAGTGCAGCAGTCTGGCCACCATCGGCCGAGGTGGTCGGCCCTCCAGAGGAGGCCTCGCGGGCACCCTATGCGCTCTTTCCAGGGAGAAGAAGGGGGAGAGGCCCTCCGGCGCCACCACTGTGCGGAACCAGTCCTCCAAGTAGGTTATCGCGTCGCCTTTCTCAATTTTCTCTGGTAGCCCCACCACCCGCACGTTGTTCCGGCGGTTGCGGCCTTCCGCGTCCTCCGTGCGGCGCTCCAGATTCGTTAGTCGACGGATAACGTCATCGATTTTATGCTCCGCCGTGACCACCGCTGGTTTCAGCTCCTGAAGCAGTAGTTCATTGGATTTCACACGGTCAGATAACTTGGAGTGGTCTGCCCTCAGCAGGCCGAGGCCAGACGCCACCTGCGCAATGTCCTGGCGCAGCTCATCCCTCGTAGCAGTGATCGCGGCCAGGATAGTATCAAGGCGGAGGTTCAGCCTCTGTTCCTGTGTTGAGGCCTCCGTTGGGAAGCCGCCACTCGCATCCTCTGATCCCCGGCTTCCCCTTTCAGGCGATTCGGCGGCGCCATTCCCCTTCGCGGCCATCTTGCGTGCAGGGATTCAGCCTCTCAAGCCGCCCCCTCGGAGAATGGCTAGGCGCCCCAGGAACGCTTAGCGGAGTGTCCCAGCCAGAGCGGGCCACCAATCCCCAGGCAAGTAGGAGTGCGCGGCGCCAGCTGCCCCCACACCCGGTCAGTCGACAGTATCCAAGTCAGAGGAACATCCCAAGCCGCCTCAGCTTCCCGCAGAGCATCTGCCAAGCTCACCAGGGCCAGGGGGAGCAGATTCCGCCGAAAGACCGCCAGTCAATGGAGTGGGTCCCAGGGCACACCGAGCACATTGCCCCCGGCAACACTGGTCACTGCACCACACCATGCGCAACCCAGCACCTCGTCGTTAGGTCGGCGCCTCTGTGCCCTCCACCGGGCAGGACCCCCAGCAAGGTCCAGGTCCACTGCCGTGCCCCTCTTGGTCCGGGACGCGCGGGCGCCCTGGGCGGTCTCTCTCACAGCGCCCCAGCCGCCTGCTGCACGCCTCTATGCGCTGTCTGTCCCCACTGCGGGTCGGCTGGCTGGTGAGCGGCCCTACAGCTCAGCAGTGCCTCCGCCGGCCCAGCGCCCTCCCAGGCGCCGCTCCCGCCTCGATCGAGGGTCCGGGTGGGGGGAGGGGGAGGCCTTCCTACCGGCAACTCCACCGATCGTCTCCACAATCCGGGGCCCGCTCCGACGGGTCACCGCACCATCCACTGCTGCTCGGGGGTGCCGCAGGCGCCCGCCGCTGCTCCTGTGCCCCTCACCGCTCCGCCTTCGGAGCTATCACGCAGTTTGTGCCGCCATCTTGCCTTTGTCCGCTCGTCGGAGGGAGCTGGGCACTACGGCCACCCGCACACAGCAGCCAGGGCTCCGCTCGGGCTCAAACCTTCCCCAGTAGGGCAGCGGCCCCTCCGGTCCTCAATCCCGGCCACCAGGCGATCCGGGGCAACGGTTGGCAGGATAAAGGACGGGACGCGGCGCGGAGCAACTCGCTCACGCAGCCATCCCGGTCGGCGCCGAAACCACGCCCCCGACCCCACCCCCATTTGTAACTTTAAAGCTCCTGTGAGCAGTGGGCTGACGAGCCTGGGATCCCGCACCTACGCGCCTGAGTGGTACTATACCTGGCAGATATTGGCAGCCATCGGCAACCCCAGTACACGGCCTATCCCTGCTGACGAGGGGTGATACCCCGAAACACGTGTCCAGGGATGGCGAAGACAGCGAAGATAGCAGAAGATCGAAAGATGATGCATCGCTAACACTTTACTACATTGACCAGAGTCCTTAGGGGCGACACCGCCGGTGTGTGAGTAGTGTGCGACCCCACCCCCATTTGTAACTTTAAAGCTCCCATGAGCAGTGGGCTGACGAGCCTAGGATCCCGCACCTACGCGCCTGAGTGGTACTATACCTGGTAGATATTGGCAGCCATCGGCAACCCCAGTACACGGCCTATCCCTGCTGACGAGGGGTGATATCCCGAAACACGTGTCCAGGGATGGCGAAGACAGCGAAGATAGCAGAAGATCGAAAGATGATGCATCGCAAACACTTTACTACATTGACCAGAGTCCTTAGGGGCGACACCGCCGGTGTGTGAGTAGTGTGCGACCCCACCCCCATTTGTAACTTTAAAGCTCCCGTGAGCAGTGGGCTGACGAGCCTGGGATCCCGCACCTACGCGCCTGACTGGTACTATACCTGGCAGATATTGGCAGCCATCGGCAACCCCAGTACACGGCCTATCCCTGCTGACGAGGGGTGATTCCCCGAAACACGTGTCCAGGGATGGCAAAGACAGCGAAGATAGCAGAAGATCGAAAGATGATGCATCGCGAACACTTTACTACATTGACCAGAGTCCTTAGGGGCGACACCGCCGGTGTGTGAGTAGCGTGCGACCCCACCCCCATTTGTAAAATGCATAGTTCGCCAGTATTTTTTCTGAGCCACACGAGGGTGAAACATATGCTAAATGAATCACATTCTAAACTACAGAATTCTACTGGGTGGCCCACATTATTGCACACAAGCATAAACAGATGCAAACAACACAATTAAAAAAGATGGGTGACAGAGATTCAATATGATAGAAAATGTAGGTAAATAATTAACTGGTTATATGCAAACTGTAGATATATATAACTCAAAAAATGCATGACCTTAGTGTTACAACAATAAAACCTTTTATGGATAAATGGTGCAATCTCCCTCTGTGTCTTCCTGATAAAAATAATTTGGTAGAAATGAATAGTAAATAATCCGTTAGGTTTGACCGCATCGAGCTTCCAGTGCCAATAGCTTGTACAGGTATTCACTGCCTTGCTGGAAAAGCTACTTGCACAATTCACCGTTTAAAAAATGTATTATTCAAAGTCGGTAGCACTGAAGAAAGGTTAAGATTCCCTACAAAACTTTCATTAAAGTAAAACATGTAGACTGTAGGAGAATAAGTAAGCAAAAATGAACAGTATTAGCTGCCTAAATGAAGTTGGAAAAATAAAATAGAATGTGAGGAGTTTCTCTACTACAAAGTTTCGGCACCTTTTTTAAGACACCAGCTATGAAATGGCCTGTGCTGCTTTGGCTGAGTGTAGCCATGGCTGTACTTGAGTACAAGTTGTGCCTGTCTGTTTGTGCATAGGGTAACAGTTCAACTATATGAGGGAGATAAACCCTTAATGTAAAGATACAAGTAAACTGGCTTTGAGTATGTAAAAGGCATGACCTGAATTAAAGTAGAGTTTGGGGAAATAGTAGCTAGCTGGAGTAGGATAGAAATATTTAAAATTCATTTTGATCTAGCTCCAATGTGGCACAGATTTATTTTAGAGAGATGCTAGCACTTTTTAACTTATTGAATTCTTGTGTTTCCACTCATATAGGCAGACACACCCTAGATATCCTTTGTTATTAATTAAACAATTTAGGTACAGCATTACCCCCTAATGCAGACTCTTGGTCAAGTTACTTTGCGATTCCATTTTACTGGTCGCATTTCTCCTGTCGAGAACCTCTTCTCAATCCCATGTTCGAAGGTCACCGAAATCGAACGATTTGCACTCCATTGCGTTACTCTGGATTTATCAAGCCAAGCAGGGCCACGCAAAGTGATTACATTGATAAATCCGACTTAGGTTCTGCATCACACTTGCTCGCTATTGCGTGGCGCAAGGGCCACACAAAACCTTTATAAATATGCCCCTTAATTGTAAGACATCTGAAGCCATTTTATCAGCATTTTTATTTAAAACTCTCTGTTTGGTCCATTAGACCCACAACTTACCCCTCTATCACAGTGGTTTGTGTTCTATGGGCCTAATCGCTGCCTTTACCCTGAACCTTGTTTTTGGTAACTGTTCTGCCGAGGCTCCATTAAAACTAAAGCATTTTTAGTAGCTGCAGTTAAGCATTAGTATACCTTCCTGATAGCCCTAATGATGGCAAACGTCCCTATTTAAATTCAGGAAGAAGCTACAGACATGTTTTTCCTTGCTTTTCATCTTAAGATATGCATCATTCATTACTAGTCTAGGGTCTTTCGAACTGTAGGTTCTAGTGTCAGGATGCCTTTTGGTGAACTGCTGCGCTTTAAAGGTAACCTAGATAAGAAATTTTTTAAAATAATGGCACAAAATAGGGGACAGATTTTGTACCTGCAGGGGACAGATTTTCAAATCAGAATTTGAATCTTCCAGCATCTCTGATCAGACTTAATTAAGCCATGACTATAATTAACCCATTTTCATGGTGCCACAACAAGTACCCAGAATAATTATTCCCTTACATATTGGGTTGTAGTTGATATTGCTGCATGGAACTGAATATTTAGGTCAAAATATATCCACCTACTACGGAAAACCTTCATAATACAAGGTTCCAATGAAACAATTTTAAAGAACATTAGAAGATCCTGAGTAAAAAAAAATGGTGGGGTAGCAATGGACTCAGGTAATGTAATGGTATATTTATATAGCGTGACTATCACTCCGAGGAGCATCTTGGCGCTGAGACGGAAACCAAAGGTGGAAACAATAGAGCTGGTTTACTGCTAACGGTAAAGATGGGAGCTCAGATCAGAGTTTTGCAGAGAGTGTCCGGTGCCCCAAAGATCCAGGGGCCTCATTTGTGAAAAGTGACGCATCGCTGCGTGAAAACAGCAATGCGTAACTTTTCACTGCGTCCTCCTTGCGAAGCCAATGGTGCGCCATATTTACAGAATGACGCATCATGTCGCAAGGAGTTACAGATACGTCAGTATTTCTGACGTATCTGTAAGCCCAAAAGTCACACATTGCTGGGGTGTGTCACAAAAGTGACGCAACTCCAGCAATGCGTCCTTTCACATGGGGAAAGCCCCATGTGTAAGGGCTTGCGTCAGTCTTATGCCTGCTGTGAGGCAGGCGCAAGATTTTGACGCAACAGCGTCCTAAAAGTGACGCAGTGAATTCTCATAGATTTCACTGCGTCACTATTACGAAGCTTTTTGCGGGGGAATGCCCCCTCTGCATACATTATACCTGACGCAGGTATAATGTAGCGCAGGGGTTTACAAAGTGACGCATCTGCTTAGATGCGTCACTTTGTAAATAGTGCGCAACAGGAGGCATGTTTTACGCCGCCGATGCGTCACAAAAAGTGCAGCATCGGAAGCGCAAAACTGACGCAAGGCCTCATAAATGAGGCCCCAGGTTTTTAGTGACTTACTAAACAGGGTGTTGTAATCTCTCCTTTCCCCTCACCCACCCCTCTCCCCTCTCCTTCCTTGGTACAGCCCACTCTGCCCTCGAGAGTGCGCGTTAGAATGTTGAAGTGTGAGAGTCTGCCGCCAAGCTGGGAGCACCTGTTATTTATTACTGAATAAATTGGTACTTGGAACCCCTTAAATGTAGTGGTTCTTTACTACATTTCTTGGCGACGAGGACGGGGAGCTGAGCCAGGGTCAGTTGGGTGTTTTCCCCCCTGGAAAAGTTGATGCTTGTGCGGAATTATAGAAATTTAAATGAAGTACTCACCAGTCGATATTGATGACCACAGGACAACAGACAAACCGGTAACCCAGGCGGTATCATCGAGGTGTTCCCGTGGGGGGATGTGAAATTTTCGACTACGGAAAGAAAAGGAAGTCGTGTTTGAAGCCTCGGTGAAGGTGAGAGGGTGCCGTGTGGAGCAGAGGAACGCTTCTCTCTCAATTGAGGTCTGACTTAGGTCCGTGGATCTGGTACCAGTGCTCCCTGGGAGCGTTCCGCGGTGGAGGAAGCAGCATAGTGGGAACCAGCGTGAGAAGAGTCGGGACAGCTGGGTGTGAAGTGATGGTGAATGAACGGTACGGCAGCGGAACACGGATTTCCCACAACAGTGAAAGCTGACGCTGAGGTGGAGCAGTGAAGATAAGAACATGTCAGCGGAATAAATCTCCCCTGTAAAAGTTTAGATAAGGCACCGTGCGGTGTTTGCCTTTCACGGAGGGAGAAGCAGTACACAAGTGGGAGAGAAAGGAACAGTGCTCTTGCGTTAAGGAACCGCGAGATCGACTACAGGAAGTTCCTGTTCTGCAAATGAGAGATTGACAGAGGACTCTGTGGCCCAGAGGTGAAGGCGCAAGGAATCAGGCAAGAGTGAAACCGTTGAAGAGTCAGCACCGGCGAACAACGTGGAAATCGATTTCATTCCTGGGACTGAGCGCCCTTTGCACCTTGCTGTTTCTCCTCCGTGGTTTGTGAGGACAGAGGTGTGGGCCGTGAGAAGCAGTTGACACTGGTGAGGGAGACAACTCAGCTGGTCTTGTTCCGTGTAGCCGCAGGGTGTAGACGGGAAGTCCCCTGTTTCAATGCGCCACCTCAGTTCCTTTTCGCGCTTTTCAACAGGGATTGACTGCCTTCCCTGATCTTCACCGTCACTTCATACAGCTCACGTTGCTGCCTCAATTTAATTACAATCACGGAGACAAAGGTTCGTGAGTCCCGCTCCTATGCTGTCACTCTCTCTTGTCTCTATCTCCGAACACTCTGCCTCAGGTCAGTGACGGTAATGCTGCTATTTGCCTGTTCCACGCACTTCACCTCACGCAGCTTCTTAGGCTCACCTCGTTAACTGGTGGGAATCCATCTGCATCCGACAAGAGTCTTCCTCCTCTGCCCCGATGCAATGCACAGGAACGCCAGCGATTACTTAAATATTTCTTCCTCTGATCCTGTATTCACCCAGGAAGCAACTTGTGCTGCGAAGTCCTATTTCTTCTTTCACGGTTGCCGAGCAGGGACTTCCCGTCTACACCCTGCGGCTACACGGAACAAGACCAGCTGAGTTGTCTCCCTCACCAGTGTCAACTGCTTCTCACGGCCCACACCTCTGTCCTCACAAACCACGGAGGAGAAACAGCAAGGTGCAAAGGGCGCTCAGTCCCAGGAATGAAATCGATTTCCACGTTGTTCGCCGGTGCTGACTCTTCAACGGTTTCACTCTTGCCTGATTCCTTGCGCCTTCACCTCTGGGCCACAGAGTCCTCTGTCTATCTCTCATTTTAGCTGTAACACGAAACATTAAACAACAGACTATGGTGCCATCTCGTTGACCTCAGTATAGGATTGACAATTGATGGTATTGAGCAATGAGTTCCTTTGGTCAGATAGGTCTCGCACAGAGTCCTGACCTTTCTCGCAGAAGGGGTCCTCTTTTACCTCCTCGACGTTGAACTTCTGATAATTGCGGGGTAGGTCAGGTGACGTAGGCACCAGGCAGGAAAGGATGCCACCTAGCTTTCCTCCTATGATCCTGTTGGCGTGAACAAGTTTACAGTTTCTTCCATATTGAAATTGAGAAGAGTCCACTTCTATTCAGGGTCCTGAAACTCGTACTTTCTCCTAATCTCATAACGTGGACCATTTTCTCTTCAGAACCTTTAATAGGAAGTCCTTTCGTACTTTCTGCATTTCCGTACTCTTTCTTGAATTCCAGCAAATTAGTGTCCACTTCTCCTTCCTGTTCATAATTGACTTCATACTCCTCCATCGCCTTGGTCCAGGACTCGGACGGTGTGGAACTTTGCCAAGCTTCTTTACGATAGAATTGGTTCCTTTTAACTTTTGCCGCTCATTAGCTGTCGTACTTATGCAAGTTCCATTACTTTCGATTGTTTCTTTTCCTCCAACTCTACCTTTACTGCCTTCTCTCTCCCGTTTCTTGCGTACTTCTCTTTCATCCACCCAACCTTGTACAGTCTCTAGTTTTTTCTTTATTTTGTCCTTGGCTACTTCCTTTACACTCACTTCGTTTCTAGCTGCTCCTTTCAAAACTACAGACCCCGTAGTTTGTGTCTCACGAGCCTTAGGTACTTCACTCTTTGTTCCCTGCATGCTTTTGATCTGTGCCTGCTCACTCACTTGTTCTTTTTTTCTACCATAACATGAACCTCTCCATTTCTTATTATCCTTTCCCCCTTTCGTGGTGGGTACACATTCCGTTAAATGTATGGTACACCAAGTATTGATTCCCTTGTGTATTGACTCCATAGCTTTGTACACTTTTACATTGATGTCCTCCCCTGTATATGTTTTTAGGGATGTTTTTGCCTCTTTGAATTCTTCTCCATATTCTTTAGTTACTTCTCTATTCCCTACGCTCTTGCTTACCGAACTATAACGTGATCCTGAGTCAGAGATCATATCTGTCTTTACTCCGCCTTGGAAGATGGTAACCACTGGGTTTGTTTTATTGGCATTATCTTCCTCTTTGTTCACCTTTCTTTCCTTAATCTCGTCATTCCTTTGTTCCTTTACCAACGAGGCTTGTTTTTTGTAATCATCCAACCCACTCAAATTGTCCTCATAACAATTTCTGTCTGACTCTTCCGTCACTACTTTTTCCATTGCGTGGTACTTTTTTCCTCCTCCAGTTCCTAAACTGTGGAGCCATATTTCTGCTTTTCCCCCTGGTAAAAGAGATACTTTCTCCTCCTCAAAAACTGTTATGTACCTCTCAACATTTTTCTTCCACTCACCCCCTTCTGCGGTGATTTTTATATCTCTCTCCCTAAACTGCACTGGTGACGGAAAATTGTATATCTGGGCCCACTCCATGTCAAACGCGCAGCTGCGCTCGGGAAATTCACTGGAAGTTGTGAACTCTGCCTTAAAACAGAGAGATGGAGGTACGTGTGCACTTCGTAGGATTCACTTTTGCCCCCAGATGATTAAATACTATGCGCAGGCCGTCGCCACAGGGATTCTTTCTTTGAAGGTCACGTCTCCTTTTTTTACTTACAATTACCCAGCAAGGCTCCCTGAAATCACTGAATGTACCTTGCTCACTCCTTCTGTGGGTTTTGTGACTCTTATAAATTCACCGACACTGATGCACAGAGATGCGTATCTCTCTCAATGGTGCTGCCTACCATCTGTGTTAACTCCGTCCCAAGGATTCCTAGCACTCTCTGCCCCTCAGAGGGTTTTCTCACTCTGCTATTGCTTGCTGCTACTGTTCAGTTTAAAGTGTGGAAACCATGTGACTTGACTCACCCTCCGTTCCTCTGAGATCTCCGCTAATAGCTTCCAAGCGCTTCTTCAGATAAGCAACTCCACACGCTGCTTCTACACGCTGCTGCTGTTTAGTTTTCTTACCCAGAACCCTGCGATTACCTCACTCCTGAAATCTCCACACAACGCCTCCATGCGCTGCCACAATTTCGAAACTTCCTCACGCTGGTTCACCGCGCTGAATGCGGTTTCATTTACTTTCAGGTATTTCCTCACACAGCCTCTACGCGCTGTTTCGGTTGATTTTACCACACAGAAACCTGAAGTTTTCCTTAGCAATCTCCTCACACAGCTTCCTTACGCTGCCTCTGTGCCTGTGGCTTCAGGGGTTCTAAGACGTGTCAAACCTCTTAAGACACTGCTTCAGTAAACTTTATTTCTTTATTATTTATTTATTCTTTGTTGATTTTTTTTTTTCTCTATTAGCGGGAACCCAGGTTAGCTACACCACTTGTTCCTCTGCTCTTTTCTCGTACAGCTTCACAACACTGCCTCCTTTCCGTTTCACACGTGGCATCTGGGGTCAAGCTTCCTCCCTGATCTTCTCAGATATTTCAAACAGCTGGAGAGCGCTGCCTCAGTGAATTTTTCGATCTTGGGAACCCAGGTTCGACACACTCCCTGTTCCTCTGCTCTTTCCTCACGCAGTTACAACTCACAGCCACCGTTCAGGTTAATGTGTTGACTGCTCCTTATGTTCCGCTCACCGCTCCTAACCGTGTTTCACTGGCTCACTGCAGATTTGAGTCGTCCAGATAGAATCACCTTTGATTAAACTTCTTCACCACAATATAAGCACCAGCTCGTACTTCTCAGAAACCATTTTTCACACATCCCCGATGATGCTGCCTCAATATAATTTCAATCACGGAGACAAAGGTTCGCTGCACTATTTGTTCCTCATATGTCACCTCAATCAGCTGCTGCACGCTGTTTCAAAGCGCTACCTCAATTCCTTTTCGCGCGTTTCAACAGGGATTGACTGCTTTCCCTGATCTTCACCGTCACTTCATACAGCTCACGTTGCTGCCTCACTTTAATTACAATAACGGAGACAAAGGTTCGCTGCACTCTTTGTTCCTCATATATCACCTCACACAGCTGCTGCGCGCTGTTTCAATGCGCCACCTCAGTTCCTTTTCGCGCTTTTCAACAGGGATTGACTGCCTTCCCTGATCTTCACCGTCACTTCATACAGCTCACGTTGCTGCCTCAATTTAATTACAATCACGGAGACAAAGGTTCGTGAGTCCCGCTCCTATGCTGTCACTCTCTCTTGTCTCTATCTCCGAACACTCTGCCTCAGGTCAGTGACGGTAATGCTGCTATTTGCCTGTTCCACGCACTTCACCTCACGCAGCTTCTTAGGCTCACCTCGTTAACTGGTGGGAATCCATCTGCATCCGACAAGAGTCTTCCTCCTCTGCCCCGATGCAATGCACAGGAACGCCAGCGATTACTTAAATATTTCTTCCTCTGATCCTGTATTCACCCAGGAAGCAACTTGTGCTGCGAAGTCCTATTTCTTCTTTCACGGTTGCCGAGCAGGGACTTCCCGTCTACACCCTGCGGCTACACGGAACAAGACCAGCTGAGTTGTCTCCCTCACCAGTGTCAACTGCTTCTCACGGCCCACACCTCTGTCCTCACAAACCACGGAGGAGAAACAGCAAGGTGCAAAGGGCGCTCAGTCCCAGGAATGAAATCGATTTCCACGTTGTTCGCCGGTGCTGACTCTTCAACGGTTTCACTCTTGCCTGATTCCTTGCGCCTTCACCTCTGGGCCACAGAGTCCTCTGTCTATCTCTCATTTGCAGAACAGGAACTTCCTGTAGTCGATCTCGCGGTTCCTTAACGCAAGAGCACTGTTCCTTTCTCTCCCACTTGTGTACTGCTTCTCCCTCCGTGAAAGGCAAACACCGCACGGTGCCTTATCTAAACTTTTACAGGGGAGATTTATTCCGCTGACATGTTCTTATCTTCACTGCTCCACCTCAGCGTCAGCTTTCACTGTTGTGGGAAATCCGTGTTCCGCTGCCGTACCGTTCATTCACCATCACTTCACACCCAGCTGTCCCGACTCTTCTTACGCTGGTTCCCACTATGCTGCTTCCTCCACCGCGGAACGCTCCCAGGGAGCACTGGTACCAGATCCACGGACCTAAGTCAGACCTCAATTGAGAGAGAAGCGTTCCTCTGCTCCACACGGCACCCTCTCACCTTCACCGAGGCTTCAAACACGACTTCCTTTTCTTTCCGTAGTCGAAAATTTCACATCCCCCCACGGGAACACCTCGATGATACCGCCTGGGTTACCGGTTTGTCTGTTGTCCTGTGGTCATCAATATCGACTGGTGAGTACTTCATTTAAATTTCTATAATTCCGCACAAGCATCAACTTTTCCAGGGGGGAAAACACCCAACTGACCCTGGCTCAGCTCCCCGTCCTCGTTGCCAAGAAATGTGGTAAAGAACCACTACATTTAAGGGGTTCCAAGTACCAATTTATTCAGTAATAAATAACAGGTGCTCCCAGCTTGGCGGCAGACTCTCACACTTCAACATTCTAACGCGCACTCTCGAGGGCAGAGTGGGCTGTACCAAGGAAGGAGAGGGGAGAGGGGTGGGTGAGGGGAAAGGAGAGATTACAACACACCTTCCCCCTTGAGGAGAAAAGAAAAATGAGAGTATGCGAAGGAAGGGGAAACGGGGAGGCGAGAGGTGGAAGGAAAAGAGCGGGAGAAAAGAGAAAGGAAGATGGAAGCTGGATCAACGGATACATATAGGTTGCAAACAGAGAAGCAATCAATTAACCTCAGTGAAGGAAAAATTTTAGCTGTAACACGAAACATTAAACAACAGACTATGGTGCCATCTCGTTGACCTCAGTATAGGATTGACAATTGATGGTATTGAGCAATGAGTTCCTTTGGTCAGATAGGTCTCGCACAGAGTCCTGACCTTTCTCGCAGAAGGGGTCCTCTTTTACCTCCTCGACGTTGAACTTCTGATAATTGCGGGGTAGGTCAGGTGACGTAGGCACCAGGCAGGAAAGGATGCCACCTAGCTTTCCTCCTATGATCCTGTTGGCGTGAACAAGTTTACAGTTTCTTCCATATTGAAATTGAGAAGAGTCCACTTCTATTCAGGGTCCTGAAACTCGTACTTTCTCCTAATCTCATAACGTGGACCATTTTCTCTTCAGAACCTTTAATAGGAAGTCCTTTCGTACTTTCTGCATTTCCGTACTCTTTCTTGAATTCCAGCAAATTAGTGTCCACTTCTCCTTCCTGTTCATAATTGACTTCATACTCCTCCATCGCCTTGGTCCAGGACTCGGACGGTGTGGAACTTTGCCAAGCTTCTTTACGATAGAATTGGTTCCTTTTAACTTTTGCCGCTCATTAGCTGTCGTACTTATGCAAGTTCCATTACTTTCGATTGTTTCTTTTCCTCCAACTCTACCTTTACTGCCTTCTCTCTCCCGTTTCTTGCGTACTTCTCTTTCATCCACCCAACCTTGTACAGTCTCTAGTTTTTTCTTTATTTTGTCCTTGGCTACTTCCTTTACACTCACTTCGTTTCTAGCTGCTCCTTTCAAAACTACAGACCCCGTAGTTTGTGTCTCACGAGCCTTAGGTACTTCACTCTTTGTTCCCTGCATGCTTTTGATCTGTGCCTGCTCACTCACTTGTTCTTTTTTTCTACCATAACATGAACCTCTCCATTTCTTATTATCCTTTCCCCCTTTCGTGGTGGGTACACATTCCGTTAAATGTATGGTACACCAAGTATTGATTCCCTTGTGTATTGACTCCATAGCTTTGTACACTTTTACATTGATGTCCTCCCCTGTATATGTTTTTAGGGATGTTTTTGCCTCTTTGAATTCTTCTCCATATTCTTTAGTTACTTCTCTATTCCCTACGCTCTTGCTTACCGAACTATAACGTGATCCTGAGTCAGAGATCATATCTGTCTTTACTCCGCCTTGGAAGATGGTAACCACTGGGTTTGTTTTATTGGCATTATCTTCCTCTTTGTTCACCTTTCTTTCGATTTCATTCCTGGGACTGAGCGCCCTTTGCACCTTGCTGTTTCTCCTCCGTGGTTTGTGAGGACAGAGGTGTGGGCCGTGAGAAGCAGTTGACACTGGTGAGGGAGACAACTCAGCTGGTCTTGTTCCGTGTAGCCGCAGGGTGTAGACGGGAAGTCCCTGCTCGGCAACCGTGAAAGAAGAAATAGGACTTCGCAGCACAAGTTGCTTCCTGGGTGAATACAGGATCAGAGGAAGAAATATTTAAGTAATCGCTGGCGTTCCTGTGCATTGCATCGGGGCAGAGGAGGAAGACTCTTGTCGGATGCAGATGGATTTCGAAACTTCCTCACGCTGGTTCACCGCGCTGAATGCGGTTTCATTTACTTTCAGGTATTTCCTCACACAGCCTCTACGCGCTGTTTCGGTTGATTTTACCACACAGAAACCTGAAGTTTTCCTTAGCAATCTCCTCACACAGCTTCCTTACGCTGCCTCTGTGCCTGTGGCTTCAGGGGTTCTAAGACGTGTCAAACCTCTTAAGACACTGCTTCAGTAAACTTTATTTCTTTATTATTTATTTATTCTTTGTTGATTTTTTTTTTTTCTCTATTAGCGGGAACCCAGGTTAGCTACACCACTTGTTCCTCTGCTCTTTTCTCGTACAGCTTCACAACACTGCCTCCTTTCCGTTTCACACGTGGCATCTGGGGTCAAGCTTCCTCCCTGATCTTCTCAGATATTTCAAACAGCTGGAGAGCGCTGCCTCAGTGAATTTTTCGATCTTGGGAACCCAGGTTCGACACACTCCCGAGCGCAGCTGCGCGTTTGACATGGAGTGGGCCCAGATATACAATTTTCCGTCACCAGTGCAGTTTAGGGAGAGAGATATAAAAATCACCGCAGAAGGGGGTGAGTGGAAGAAAAATGTTGAGAGGTACATAACAGTTTTTGAGGAGGAGAAAGTATCTCTTTTACCAGGGGGAAAAGCAGAAATATGGCTCCACAGTTTAGGAACTGGAGGAGGAAAAAAGTACCACGCAATGGAAAAAGTAGTGACGGAAGAGTCAGACAGAAATTGTTATGAGGACAATTTGAGTGGGTTGGATGATTACAAAAAACAAGCCTCGTTGGTAAAGGAACAAAGGAATGACGAGATTAAGGAAAGAAAGGTGAACAAAGAGGAAGATAATGCCAATAAAACAAACCCAGTGGTTACCATCTTCCAAGGCGGAGTAAAGACAGATATGATCTCTGACTCAGGATCACGTTATAGTTCGGTAAGCAAGAGCGTAGGGAATAGAGAAGTAACTAAAGAATATGGAGAAGAATTCAAAGAGGCAAAAACATCCCTAAAAACATATACAGGGGAGGACATCAATGTAAAAGTGTACAAAGCTATGGAGTCAATACACAAGGGAATCAATACTTGGTGTACCATACATTTAACGGAATGTGTACCCACCACGAAAGGGGGAAAGGATAATAAGAAATGGAGAGGTTCATGTTATGGTAGAAAAAAAGAACAAGTGAGTGAGCAGGCACAGATCAAAAGCATGCAGGGAACAAAGAGTGAAGTACCTAAGGCTCGTGAGACACAAACTACGGGGTCTGTAGTTTTGAAAGGAGCAGCTAGAAACGAAGTGAGTGTAAAGGAAGTAGCCAAGGACAAAATAAAGAAAAAACTAGAGACTGTACAAGGTTGGGTGGATGAAAGAGAAGTACGCAAGAAACGGGAGAGAGAAGGCAGTAAAGGTAGAGTTGGAGGAAAAGAAACAATCGAAAGTAATGGAACTTGCATAAGTACGACAGCTAATGAGCGGCAAAAGTTAAAAGGAACCAATTCTATCGTAAAGAAGCTTGGCAAAGTTCCACACCGTCCGAGTCCTGGACCAAGGCGATGGAGGAGTATGAAGTCAATTATGAACAGGAAGGAGAAGTGGACACTAATTTGCTGGAATTCAAGAAAGAGTACGGAAATGCAGAAAGTACGAAAGGACTTCCTATTAAAGGTTCTGAAGAGAAAATGGTCCACGTTATGAGATTAGGAGAAAGTACGAGTTTCAGGACCCTGAATAGAAGTGGACTCTTCTCAATTTCAATATGGAAGAAACTGTAAACTTGTTCACGCCAACAGGATCATAGGAGGAAAGCTAGGTGGCATCCTTTCCTGCCTGGTGCCTACGTCACCTGACCTACCCCGCAATTATCAGAAGTTCAACGTCGAGGAGGTAAAAGAGGACCCCTTCTGCGAGAAAGGTCAGGACTCTGTGCGAGACCTATCTGACCAAAGGAACTCATTGCTCAATACCATCAATTGTCAATCCTATACTGAGGTCAACGAGATGGCACCATAGTCTGTTGTTTAATGTTTCGTGTTACAGCTAAAATTTTTCCTTCACTGAGGTTAATTGATTGCTTCTCTGTTTGCAACCTATATGTATCCGTTGATCCAGCTTCCATCTTCCTTTCTCTTTTCTCCCGCTCTTTTCCTTCCACCTCTCGCCTCCCCGTTTCCCCTTCCTTCGCATACTCTCATTTTTCTTTTCTCCTCAAGGGGGAAGGTGTGTTGTAATCTCTCCTTTCCCCTCACCCACCCCTCTCCCCTCTCCTTCCTTGGTACAGCCCACTCTGCCCTCGAGAGTGCGCGTTAGAATGTTGAAGTGTGAGAGTCTGCCGCCAAGCTGGGAGCACCTGTTATTTATTACTGAATAAATTGGTACTTGGAACCCCTTAAATGTAGTGGTTCTTTACTACACAGGGACTCAGATGTAATCTGGCGAAGTTGTGGGGGAAGTTTATTCCATGCCTTTGAACCTAAGACTGTGAGTGATTTTCCTCCCTTTGACACCAGTCTGAAGGCAGGTATTTTCAACAGATTGGCATTTGCTGATCTTAAACTTCGGGAGGGAAAATAGTGACTAAAAACAGTTTGAAGATATTGGGGGCCCGAAGAGTGGAAGGCCCTAAAAGTGATGATAAGGACCTTGAACAGGATGCGTTTGTGAATTGGTAGCCAGTGTAGAATATCTAGCGCCTCTGTTGCGGACGACCTCCTGGGCCATTTCAGGTTGGTTAATGGAAACATAAAATGTGGCACTGCATGACAGAGGCTTAGATAGTGACAGTGTATTAAAATGTAAACTAATAAATACGATTTACAAATATCAAAAGTAGATTTTTTTGTGTAAATATGACAGTTATATTCATTAATACCAATAGGTCATCTTCTCCTGTGATTAATTTACGAAACAACCTGTAAAATTAGGATTTATCATGAAATATGATTATGGGGCATATGGAGGTTCGCCGTTTGCCATTCGCAAACGCCGAAATTCGGCGAATTTCGGCGTTTGCGAATCGCAAACGGCGTTTTGATATGTAGGTGCATATTAGCAAAATAAGGAATTGCAAAAATTGCGATTCCTTATTTTGCTCAAGCATTTAAGGAATCGCAATTTTGCGATTCCTTAAATGCTATGTAGGAGTCAATTAGAAAATGCGATTCAGGCTTAAGGAATCGCAAAATACCACCTACTCCAAGTAGATAGTATTTTGCGATTTCCTTTAAAAATGCATTTTTTTTTTTAATTCAAAGTGCCATGTGGCGCACAGAGATGCCCTTAGGGCATGTCTGTGTGCCACATGTACTTACAAGCATATTCCAGGGGTGCAAAAGGTGTCCTTTTGACACCCTGGCACCCTTGGAATTGCGATTCTCAAATTGCGATTTTCTCATAGAAAATCGCAATTTGAGAATGTATCCCCCTTCATTCCTATGGGCCTCTTGGCCCATAGGAATGAATGGGACACTCATTCCTTAATTGCGATTCGCAATTTGCTAATCGCAATGAAGGAATATTTGGTAATCGCAAAAAAATTGCAAATTATTTCCTACATTCCATTTTGCAATTCTCAAATAGCGATTCTTTAAAAATCGCTATTTCAGAATCGCAAAATGGAGATTACCTACAAATGTCCCTAAATGATATGAAATATAATAATGTACAACTAATATAGTTGTATTTGCATGTTTCATATTTAACACAAAAGCATTTTATAAAGATTACTCACATACTAAATGAAATTGTGTTTGTATGGTTAATATTTAACACAACAGCTTTTTACAAAGGGTATATTCACAGTAAATTGTAATAAAATAATCTCTGTCCTTGATCTATGCAGATGCCTGTGCTGTGGCCCAAGATGAAGGAAGTTGTCAGGAGTACAGCCTGAAGTGGTCCTACAACAAAGTGGAGAAAAAATGTGACCAGTTCTGGTATGGAGGCTGCGGAGGCAACTCGAATCGCTTTGAAACTCAGGAGGCCTGCGAAACCATGTGCCTCACTTCATCCTAGCATTACACTTGCGCCTTACCACAATGTGACAACTTACCAGCATAGCTGTCACTGAAGCATTGATGTACCCAACCAATGAAATGGGTGCTGTTCTCAATACTGTGTACTCCGGCTTTGGTGCACTAGCACTTATTGGGAAGTACTTCCACGCTCCCATAAAACTACAGGATGCCATGACTGAACTGATGCCAAAATAAGACGTGGAGTAGACAGTATTTCTTGTGTTGTCATTGATTACACACTACGTTTCTTTTGCTAATCATGGATTCATTATTGTTTTACATAGGAAGAACAACATGTTTACCTTACTTGGTAATTTTATTTTTATCTAACAATTGAGGCAACAAAAACATGAACTTCAATTGTGTTGCCTTCAATGCCAAGAATGTGCACTTTCTGCAGTAGCTGTCATTTACTGAAAATGAATTAATACCTCAAACATACAGCATAGTGAAAAGTTTAAGATGTAGACCTTAATTTCAAAATTATTTCACTTCTGTAAAATGGGTAAATACATGCTTTATGAAATTTCCTGTCATCATAATGAAATGATGGCAAAGGATAGGATATCCAGTGGCACAATAGACACTAGTGTATATGGGACAGGTCAGGTATTTTTTTATGTTTTCAAGCAATCTACAGTTGTGTCTATACAAAGAAAGGGAGCTTAGTGATGTACATAACGTTCCTAATAAATGGTGCTTGTTACAGCCATTCGCCGACCAGAAACGGATGTAACCACTTTTTTGTCAAATTGTACTCTGTCTTTTTTTATTGTTAAAAAATGGGAGAAAAACAAGTTTTTACTAATTGCAGTGAATCTTTTTGTGCATTGAACAAACGCTTCTCAGTGGTCCTATACCATTTTCCTAATTTCTAGCCACTCAGACTCACAAAAAGTAGTATTTAAAATAACTACATAACTCTTTCCCTAACTTTCTATTTTGATATCCTTTCCTCAATCTGAGTTATGTGGACTATCACTCAATCATGATTCTGTATAGCGTGGCTACTCATCCCTGAGCGTGTCAAGGCGCTGGGGGGGAGGGACAGGGGTGGATGGGGGTGCTGCTCATCCGTCTGGGTGTGGAGGTTCAGTCGAAGAGACAGGTCTTGAGGTCCTTCCTGAATTGGGTCAACAACGCGGATTGCCTATGGTGGAGAGACAGGGTATTGTTTACCTAACGTCTTCTGGTATTCAAGGCCCTTGAATATTTAACATTGTTTTGTATGAAGTCTTCATAAAGTTAAATGTGGCCCAATATTTTCAAATGGAATACAATCGGATTGGATACAATTTTGAAATAAAGAGATCATTTTGCTCTTCCCAAACCTTATAGCAAAGGTGTCCACTACTGGTATAGAAGGTCAGGATCACTGCCAAATTTTCAAGATTTACAAAAAGCATAAATTAAAGTATAATTAATCTAAATGGAAAAAATTAACATAGTCGGGGTTTATCATCATTAGCTTATGATGGAAACCCATGTTGTACTACAATTTTATTGGTGCTGAAAGAAGACCCAAAAATTTGTAAAATGTGTGCCATCATGTTGTGATTAGTCTTTGATCAATGTAAAATGCTCATTGCAGTGTGGATCTAAGTTGTTTTACCAATTTGAATAAAGTCATATTGTCTACAACACAGAGGATGTTATAGTGTTGTGCATAGAGGCAAGAGAATGTGTTGTGTAAAGAAACCCATTCTGGAGAAACGTTTATCTCAGATCACTTGGCAAACATCTTAGTAAATAAATTATATTCACCCTGGTGAATGCCACTAATATCTAAAAGTATGTACTATTCAATTTTTATATTCAGTACTTGGTTTGTACGTAGGAGTCCTCCGGCGCCCCATCTTCCTCTGTACAATCTCTGGACTTCCCTCCATACCACCAGGGGCGGCTCCTCCATGTGGGCGGAGGAACGTCGCCCCACTGCTTTCTCGCATTGTGAGAAGCAGTAACATGAAATGGTATAAAAAACATTTTAATGTTACTGCTTCTCGTACTGTGAGAAAGCAGAAGGGTTTGGTTGGGGAAGGGAGGGTGGGTGGGTGGTTCTGCAACAGGGGAGGAGTGGCAAGCCCAATGTTGCGGGCCCTGAGTGTTTGGTCGGCCCTCTGGGGCCGACCAAACCAGTCATGCGCACTCTGCCATTTTCTCCATGTAGGCTGCATGCAACTTACATGGAGGAAATGGCCTACCCATAGGCGATTGGCTCTGCGCCGTCACCACCAATCACAACGCTGCCATTGCAGTGTTGTGATTGGCTTGGGGGAGGGGAGGGAGGCTGCCTGCTGTCTGCTTCCTGCGAGGAGCAGAGAACACACAAGACCGGATCGGGCAGCTTAAAGTAAGTTATTTTTTTTATAATTAAAACGATCCCCCCCACCCGCGAGTCTTTCCGACCACGACTGCATACCACTGATCTTCACCCTGCACCTCCTTCACTCCTATTTGCTCCTTTTTCCTATTTAGGTCGAACCAGCGCATGTGCGGTCTACTGCAAGCCCTATTGTGGCTTATTAAGAACATAGAGGGACTTGAAGCCCATCATTGCTTACTGTTGGTTGGCTTTCCTTATCAGTCATATTAGCCTGGTTCTTAATAGTTTCCCAGATTATCAGTCTCGTTTGTCCCACCTGTGGAGCATTACCACTTTACCATGTCGGTTTGGCTGGTGCCTGTGCTCAATGTCAGTGAACTACATTTTTCTTTTTATGTAAGCATTAACATAGAGTGCATGTGTTTTTGAGCTGTCTCCCTTATGTACTTCTCTGTATGTACTTGTGCTGCTACCTGTCCCCGTTCACTTCTTCCCGCCCCGGTCTCTGCTGCATGACCATGTGCTTCTCCGTGTGGAATTTGCCTCCATCCTTCCCTATTTTGCTTCCGTGCCCTGTACCTTCCTGAGTTGGTTTCATGTCCCCTGCCTTCACCCAAGTTTCTTCCGTGTACCCCCATCCTCCCCTGTGTTGCTTTCAACCTCACTGTTGCTTCGCCCCTATTGCTTCTACCTCCCTGTGCTTCCAATCCCCTGCCCACTTTAGAAACATTTTAAACACACTTTTTGCATTTTGATTTTATATTACCAACATAAAACAAATAAAGGACGATTCGGTAGGCTTGCCTACAAATTGACTTAGGTGGTTGCAAAAAGGCTTTTCTTTGTTTAGCTTTAGCCATGCTGCACAGCATCAGGGATGCTATGCAGCATAACTAAAAAAAACATTGGCAAGGCCAATGGGACACAAAAACAAGGCCTAGTGGCTTTGCCAATGCTAGTTAAGTAAGTACAGGCAAGACTGCCTTGAACTACTCCTCCTCTTCGGCCCATCCCATCTCCTCTCTCTTCCATCCTTGTGTTTCCTCCATTTTCCTCTCGCACGTATTCATTTTTGTTCCTTTTATTTTCCTTAATGTCCCCACCCACCTAAATTTTTTCCATCCTGCCTCCATTTCTCCTAACCTCTGGTGTACCTTCCTGTCCAGATCACAGTACAAATAGAAAAAAGACAATTGAAACCCTTTTCCAACAATCCTATTTTGTTGTTCTTCTTTGTTACACCCTCTTGCTGAGACAGGATGCCACCGGACACGGTCTCCATACAACACAGAAATCTGCTCACAAATTTACTTTTACACTAAGGATACCTCTGGTATGACCTCAATACTGGCCTGGGATTTCTCCTATATGGACATATAGGTGGTCCCCTCTACTTGAGGCCATCTCCTTTAATCTTCCCGTCCTGACACGGACGTATCACGCTCACAGCGTCTGTAACATCTCAGTTTTCTTGTCGAGGCTTCAGCAACTTTAGCTATGCCCTGAAGAAGCCAATGTCTGGGCGAAACGCGTTGGCTGTTTATTTCTGAATATCAAGCATACCTGAAATAAAGAATCACAAGGGCTACTACAACAACGTCTACTCATTGTTTTTTCAACTTGCATTATTACTTTGCCTATCTGTTTTCAGTAGATATTGCCTCTCAGGTGCATGCGTCTTTATTATTTCTGTAGGTCCTAATTATTTAGGAATTGTGAGAAATTTTCTTTTATATGCCAGATTAGATCCAGAGTCATACATATTTTTGACAATATGTTTCATCATTTAAATAGATACATTCCAAAATGAAGTTTCTCCATTTTCAACTCAATATCATATTGCCATCGATAAAGCACAATAGCAACAAACCCACCTTCTGCATATACATTTGACTCTATCACGCAACCACAAATCAACACTTTGTTTACCCCTGCTTTTGTTATGTTCCCATTTTAATACAAAATTTTCTCCAGCACAGTTTATTATTTTGCTAATTATCACCTCCTTGTTTAAAAAAAATATGCCATTTATACACACCCAACGGGCAGCATTTCTCTACCCGGACATTTGACTTCACAAGCCAATCATATTGCCCTTGGTATACCCATATTTAGTTTCTGTTATACAGCTCAATGCATTCTGATATTTGTACAACCAATTGCCATCAATGAAAGAAATGGATTGCAATGGCTGAGCTCACTGCCACAGAGTCTTTTGTGACTTGAAAATGTCTGTTGTTCATAAACACTGGCACTGTGTAAGCGCACACACACAGGCATTTGTTTTCTTTAAAGTTCTAAAGACATGGCTGCTCCCGTCCACCCGAATTAACCTATGTGGAGGCGCAATCCTCAGCAGCCGGACTGCTCTGCTGTTAACTGGTATTTATCTCAAGGCATTGCCGATACATACTCTTGAGTCATCTGAGAGACAACTTCAGAAATGTGAACCTGACCAGCAAACCACACTGTTCCAAACAACCGTCTACAGGTTAACAATGGGTGTGTATGAACATGTTATTCCCTCAATCTTAGATGGACTTGTCGTTCACTGCATCATGATTCAAACATGTCCCCTGACCTCACATAAAAAAGACCTACACATTTAAACATGGCCCCTCGGCACACAGATGGGACAACACATTGGGGTGTATTTTGTTGATACATGTAATAACCCCAAGTGCCTCCATGCATAGTTGTGCTTTACAAACAAGTTAGATAAATAAGTTAATATGAAGGAGCATGGCTGGCAAGATGGCCAATCAGCAGCCCTAAAAGGAGGCTCCCGGCCAGCACGAGCCATCCTTATCATACTGCTCCAAGGTGGCGACAACACCTGAAGTGAGCATTGCAGCAAGCAGATTCTACCACAGTGAGGATGCCTGAAACAGGGGCAGGTATGCGTTCCAGGGGGTTGTATGTCTAAACAACTACTGCCTAAACCAGGACTTCCTTAACCACGAAAGCCTAACCACGAGTGATTCTTAACCACTACCTTTTTTAGCACGACTTCCTAAACCACGAAATGAAACATCTCGTGTTTAGCCGTTAGATGGCACTATTGTAATTAGAATAGTTCTTGCGTGAACCACTCGTAATAAAAAACGGATCTAAATGTACTATGTTGGTATGCTGTGACAACGCATACCATTAGCTCTTTTTTTTTATTAATGCTTTTTCTGTGGGGGGAAACCCTCCACCTACCCCCCCTCTTATTTTCCCTTAATTCTGAGGAGTGACGTTATACAGGAGCGGAGGGTAGTGGAGAGACTCGTGGTTTAGGGAAGTTGTGCTTAAGGAAAGTCGTGGTTTTTTAAAGTCGTGGTTCCGGCTTCGTTGTTCAGGTAAGTCGTGTTTAAATCTTCATTGTTAAGGATGTTTCCCGTTCCAGGGAGCCTGTGTTGGGAAGGCGTCCTGAAGTGGGGCCTGGTGGGCCTAGCTGCCCGCCCTTCCAGTGCTCGGGGATCCTCCCTGGGGGATGGGTCGGCTACTGCAGGCGTTGCGGACCGATAGGCTGTAGATGGGTTCGGCGAGTGTGGCAGCCCCACTGGAGCCTGCAGGCTACCACTGAAGAAGCGAAGGCCAGAGGAGATGGCATGAGCGGCATTGCCATGGCAGGCTCAAGCGGGGCCTAGCTCCCCCGCGCTGTATCCTGCAAGAAAGGTTGGGCCAGGAAGACGAGCGGGGTCCATGTGGAGTTGGAGCTGAAGAGAACTGAGAGTGGAGCTCCAGTGGGTGTAGCGAGGGTCTCACCCTTCACATAAGAACTGGACTTGTTGGGGCCCTCGAGTTGCTGGTGTCACCCGGCGAGTTGCAGCACGGCCTGCAGCTCACTCCACTGCCTTCCTGGTGTCCCGCGTTATATAGCGGGATTTCTTTAACACTTAGCTGCAACCTGGGAAGTCCTGCAAGGGACCACCTCGCTGGTTGGGTGGGCTAGAGGCATTCCTCTCCTTGGGGGTCTAATTCTTGTTATTTGTCATTTATTCTTTGCAGAATTCCTAGGGAAAAGTTTTTAATAAACCAGTCCATCGTGAATTCTCTATTGTGTGTTCCTGCCAGTATTTCCCAATCCATCATGATGACCTTGCTTCTTCCTCTATGTCACTTGCTGTTTTGGGGTATATAAGGAGCAGAAATGTCTATCTCCTTGCATTTCAACACTCCTCACTCCTGCTGGCATGTCTTCGCTCCTGCTGGTGTATCTTTAATCCTGCTGGTGTTTTTTCCGCTCCTGCTGGTATCTCCTCACTCATTCATGCGGGGGATTCTTCTTCTTCTTGTTTTCCTTCTGAACCCTTTTATTCCTCTGGTTCTTGGCATTCCACTAGCCTTGCCTGCGCTTTCTGTGCCGTGCTTCCATCTTGGTCTTCTACCATAAGTACCAGTCCTCGTCAACCTTCTGGAAGTCTCCAATTGCCTTCAGAGGATTTTTCCCTTCTGGGTTTTTTCTCCAGGGGGCTCGTTCTGGGGGGGCACTATCTGCTTAGATGTTCCATTGTCGATTGCATCATGGCTACTAAAAGGGGAGGTGGAGGAAGGCGGCCCTGCTCAATGTCCCCTGTAGTGACGAATGAGACGATTTTGGGAGGTGGGTGTGCCTGGTGGTTATGAATGGTTGGTGGGTGGACGAACGGCCCCCTTGGTTCCCCCATGGTAGGGGTTAGTGTCCCTACTACACAATGATGAGACTGGACTTGATGCCACCCAGGATGACTTGCTCTTGGACACTGTGGGGTCGATTCCGATCCGGTAAAATGCGCTCCGAATCGTCGTACGGAGCGTTTTTTCCCCGTACGAATCGTACCCGTAAACGTCCCGTACGTACGACGAAGTACGATCCGTACCAGGAGCCGAACTCCGTACGAGTCGTACAGGACTCCGTACGACTCAAATCTCCGTACGAGTCTCACTCGGAACTCGCTGTACACGACATCACTACTGTTCGCGGCTGGTTTTTACGACCCAGCAAGTACGATTCGTGTCGGGTACGCACCGTACGACCCTTTTCCTACGGGAGCCGAAAACAGTCGTAAACGCAGAGTTCGCGCCGAAACAGGTACGGAACGCCCCCCCCGGGTACGGCACGTACCCCCCATGATCGCAGGGGTACGCGCCGTACCCCTGTGATCATGCGGGGTACGTGCCGTACACCCAGCGTACATGGGGTACGCACCGTACCCCATGTACGCTGGGTGTACGCACCGTACCCCATGTACGCTGGGTGTACGGCACGTACCCCATGTACGCTGGGTGTACGGCACGTACCCCGCATGATCACAGGGGTACGGCGCGTACCCCTGCGATCATGGGGGGTACGCGCCGTACGGTGTGTAGGTGATCGTGCGCTTTTCCGTGTACCGTACGAATCGCGTCCGGGTCGGCCGATCGGGATCGGAATCGTCCGGTCGTACGGCGTCCGTACGAGTCGTACGGAAACGGCTCCGGATACGAATCGTACGGACGGGGATTTTACCGGATCGGAATCGACACCAGTGTGTATCGTCTATGTATATTGGGAGGACTCAACGAGATGAAAGCCCCTACAGATCTAGTAGCTAGCGTACAGAAGGGTGAAGAAGAAGGGGAGATTTTCAAAGTAACGGGGAAAGAAGGTATGTATAACAAAACGCAATTAATGGAAAGGAAACAAAGATGTTACAGGTGTAGCAGCAGCAATCACTTAGCCAACAATATCCTTTGACCAGCTAGGAGTGTGACTTGTAAGAAATGCAATAGAAGGGGGCACTTCGCTAGGGTGTGCAGAGAAGCGGACCCCAACAACAGAGAGGGGAGTGGTAAAGAAGGGGCATGTATCAAAGAAGTTAAATGTGTCACTCCTAATGAAAAGAAATATGTCTTCCAAGTAAAAGACATGATGGGGGGTATTAACATAATCTATCCCAAATGCGAAGTACTGCGCGATAGTAAGGCTGTCACCATGTATGCAGATTCCTTTTCACCGTTTACCCTTCTGAACCATACTGAGTTTGTGAACATGGACGGGCAGGGGAGCATCAAGTTCATGAAACCAGATATCTCACCCACAGGCTATACCAAGGATCCCATACCCCTGGTTGGGACGATAGAAATGCACGTTGAGTTCAAGGGGAGGAGCACTGTGGGGAAGGTCTACATTGTGGAGACAGGGTCTAACCTATTGGAATGGAAACACCAGTTAGGGATAATCCTTGATCCTAATAACCAAGACCAGGTGCTTTTGATGGATGTCATCCTATCCCGGACTAGCATATGCAAGGAGTTCCCCAATTGTTTGATGCTAAACTAGGCCTTCTTCATGATTTCCAGCACAAGATCAAACTCAATACAAATGCCAGACCCACTGTGCACAAGTTACGCCCGGTGCCACATTTGATGAAGGAACCCCTAGAGAAGGAATTGAACAAGTTATGCAGCATGGATCTCATACAACCCATTGACAAGTCTGAGTGGCTGGCACCCATTGTGATCGCATCCACAGCCAACTAAGAAGGGATTAGTCTATGCGTGGACCTGCAGAGTCTCAATGAAAGCAACTGGGTCGAAAGGTACCCTCTTCCTAACATAAATTAAATGCTGAGTACCAGGGGACATCTGAAGTTCTTTAGTGTCATCGATCTCTCAATGGCCTAACACCAAGTTGATCTCCACCCGGACTCTAGACCTCGCACAGCATTCATAACCCCACAGGGAGCTTACATGTTCAAAAGAATGCCGTTCAGTCCAGCATCAGCTGCAGCGGTTTTTCAGAAGATCATGTATCAAGTCCTGAAGGATGTGGATAACATCATGTGTTTTCAGGACGACATCCTGGTGTATGGCGAACCGCCAAAATCCACGACCAAACTCTCAGAGACGTTTTCAAGAGGTTGATGGATGCTGGGTTGACTGTGCAGGAATTCAAGTGCCAGATCCGTGTGACTTCGGTGGATTATCTTGGACACTCCATTACCGAACATGGGTTCAGGCCAAAGAACAATTTGCTGAGTACTGTGAGAGTTGCCCCATACCTCAAGAACAAGTTAAAATCCTTTCTGGGGTTACTAGAGTACATGGCCAAGTACATCAAGACCTTCTTAGGGAAGTGTGAATAACTGCCGGCCTGTTAAAAAAGGACAAGAAGTTCGATTGGCAGGAACAACATAAGTGCGTTGTGGATGCCTTGAAGGATGACGTTTTCAATTCCTCAGCCTTAGGTACTTTCGATCCAAGGAAGAAAACCCTCCTCACCACAGACGCGTCCAAGAAAGGCCTGCCAGCTACCTTGTTTCAAAGGGACTGCAAGGAGGAAAAGATAATTGCTTTTGCTTCACGTTGCTTGACCAAAGCCGAGAGTAAGTATTCTGTTATCGAGAAGGAAGCCCTGGCATGCTTCTGGGCAGTGAAACACTTTAAGTTCTTTCTGTGAGGTTTGAATTTCACCATCCACACTGACCACAAGCCCCTCACATACATGTTTACTGTGAAAGGCATGGAACACTGTACGCCACGAATTTGCAAATGGATACTGGGCCTAGAAAACTTGGAATATGTCCCAGGGGGCGAGAACAAAATTGCTGATTTCCTATCCAGAACACAGTTAGGGGGACCGCAAGAGGAGGTGCTAGATAGTCTTATCGTGGCCATGAAAGACCCTGATCTAACAAAAGAAGAATGGGAGAAAAACATGGAAGAGGAAAAAGTGTTAGGTAGGCTAATGGAGATGAGGAAAAGTGTTCTTCCGATCGGCATCATTTGTGCCGAGACTCCATTGTTTTTTCATAGCCATCTCGTGCCAAACACTTCCACACTACCCACCTGGTCGTTCCTGCTGATGCCTGAGGAAAATCTAACTAACACGACAACAGCCATCTTGCAGCCTGCATTTCTGCCCAGGAACTGTCACACACCCAACCCCCCTGTTCTTTGCAGTTCACCAGAAAGCCACGAGACACTCACACCCTGGGTAAATGATTTGTTTTTCATCTCCTGCTCCCAGCCTGGTAAACATCCTTGACACCGTGATCAGGTTATCTGGACAATGGTCTGAGTGCTGGGCCTTGATCAGGGTGATTAAACAATGACCTGAAAGACTGGGCTTTGATCAGGGTGATTAAACAATGACCTGAAAGACTGAGCCTTGATCAAGCCGAGTGAACAATGATTTGTGTACCAAGCCTTGACCAGGTCACCATCTACAAACGTTGTCTGGATGTAAATGTAAATGTAGTATACTTGTAAAGCGCACAGCTGCCCCAGCAACGGGGCGTCCCGGCGCTGTATAACTCTGGGGAACCCGTCCTGGCTTTCCCTGTGGGATGGTCCCTTGCTGGGAGTCCCCAAGGTGGAGCCAGGCATCCCCGGAATTGGTGGGGCCGTTGTGGAGATTAGGCAAGCTAATGCCCAGAGTTGCCGAGTGGAACCCCTGATTAAAGTAAGCACCGAAGCGAGAATTATCGAGTCCGCTGACCAAGGTCCACGACCCTGCCGCGTCGGGAATTGAACCCTGGTCCCGGGCTGACTTCTGCTCTCAGGCCTGCCGCCTCTAACCAGTGAGCCACACTACTCCACTATCTGGTTATCAACTGCAAACACTGCCCTGATTGAACAATGAACTAACAGCCAAAAGACTGAGATGAAAAAGTATAAAAGGCTAGTAAGCTGCGGAGTAAAGCAGCAGCCTCCTCTGTCTTGTCTCTGACTAGCTTGGGACTCTGTTCCATAGCCCGGGCTATTGAATAAATCTGGGTTCCACCTGCAGATGAAGGCTCCTGTGTCGTCTCCTTTTACTAATTATGGAAGGTATGGAAGACTTGGGCGGTTCCCCCGCCGCCGAGACCCAGTAAAAGGGTTTAACCGGTTCTTCAGAGATAAGGGTCAAAGGGTGGTCCAACAAGTGCAGCGATCTTGAAGAAGAAATCAGAGACTTCTTGGAGGTCAGGTTTGACTTGAGCACCATAGCAGGCAAAGTGTATCGCAAGAATATAATAATGCTTCCTGTATGACTGAGTAAGAGGATTGTGGACTTGGCCTATGAGGGTCATTTGGGGCAGAGCATGACGAATCACAGAATTAGACTACATTTCTGATTTCCCAGGATGAACGTCATGGTAGCAAAAAAAGGTGAAGGATTGTCTTAGTTGCGCCAAAAGTGACGAATCGTTGTCGAGGTGCCTTCCAAACCATGGAGTAAACTTGCCATGGACATAATTGGGCCCATGGATAACCTAGGCATGTACAAGAAATTAATGCTGGTGTTGGTGGACTACACATCTCACTGGATAACGCAAACATTTGACCATTGCACAAACAGTAAAATGGTCCTAAACTTTCTCAAAGATGTTTTCACAAGGGAAGGAATACCATCAATCTGGTCACAGACAATGGAGTGCAGTTCACATCACAACAGATGAAGGGCTTTTTGAAAAACGATAATATTAAACATGAAAGAACTGCGCTGTATTGCCCCAAAGCTACTGGCCTGGTAGAAAGAGCCAACAGGCTCATAAAAGAACACATCCAGCTAGCTGTAGTGAATGGTCACAATGTTGAATCATCCTTACGTGATTGTTTATGGGCGTACCACACCTCACCTAATCTAGAGTCAGGGGTGTCCCCGTTTGTAGCCCTCACTAGAAGAGAACCTTGCACTAAATTGAACCCCATGTGGTTGGGGGGGTGGAAGGGTGGTTATTTCCAATCCCAATGAAGCTGGTGAGAGGGTGGAACGTCACCAAAGGAAGTGCAAGAGGTCGTACGATGCGAAGAACGGGGTCAAAACTCCCAAGTGGTAGGAAGGGGCTTGGGAACAGGTCAAAAGGAGCATAAAGGAATCGCAAAAGCAAGAGAAAAATCTATCCCCCATGCCGGGTGTATAAGGTTTTCAACAATGTGGTACTTCGGGAGAATGGGCAAATGTGGAGTTGTGACAGAATTGTCAAGTGTAGAAAAGTTTAGCGTTATGTAAAAAAGGTAGGTGTGACGCTAGCAACCAAGATGGCCGCGTAAGCTCCCGGCTCCGCCGACCTCCGCCAGCAACTTGAATATCCTGCTTTCAATCCTGACTTCACACCCGATTCCCCTGTTTATGAAGTTTAACTGCTTCTAACGGTGCAATCCCGAGTTTTCTACCTCATCGGTCGACGAAGATACGCCGTGTCTCCATTCTCGGCCTAACATCGTATGGAAGCCGGGACCTCGATTTCTAACCTATCCGGTCTGGAAGTGATCAACAGCGGCCGTGAGACCTGGACTGAGCCCGGTCTCCCGAAGTGTGCCGTGAATTGCTGCTTTTTGGTGTCGATCCTGTGATTGATCTACACCGAGAACACACTAGCGTGTTCCACCGGAGGCCGTGGTGGGGGTCTGGCGCCCAAAGACCTTGCTGCCCTCCCGGGGTCGACGGGACGGGGCCCTCGCTGACGGCAAAGGTGTGTTCTGCTATACCAGGAGTGCCCACTGTTTGACATCTGACTTGCGTGGCCTGTTACCCCGGAGTAGCCGGCCTCCGGGGTTCAAATCCGGCTCTGCCGCCTACTGAGAGGGGACGGAGCGGATGGAAGGCACGCCATCGCTGCGGGCCGTCATGGCCGCCATTGAGGCGCTCCACTCGCATACTAGCGCTGTGTTCCGGACACTGATCGAGAAAGTAGACGGTATCCTGGAACCGGAGGATGACTCTTTGCTGAGTTCTCCCCTGGCTGTTGTACCAGCGGTGCACCAAACGTCTAAACTCGAGGTCCCTGTGCCGATACCGGATTTCCTGAGCCCTGGCGGTTCCGAATCAACGACTCTCAAGCATGTGCTTCATGCCAGCGTCTCCTGTTCGATTCTGTTTCCTTATGCTACATCTATGAATGGTCTCCAGTGTGGTAACAAGTTCTTCAGTGACTTTTTGGAAAACGTGCTGTTCCTGGAAGCATTTCATTGTTTTCTTTGTGAACATTTATCCTGCATGCGACTCTACTGCACCGACGAGAACTTTCATGGACGCTTTGCCCTTTTTCCCAAGATGGCGGCTCGAGGGAAGGAGACTTTTAGTGAAGATCGTACTGGCCAGGGCTGAACTTTACTGTTTTGATCCGATATTATAGTTTTCAGCAATGCCAGGGTTGTGCCTGTAGTGTAATGGGAGTTGGGTGGCTATTGAATATACTCCCCCGACTGGTTTGTATATTTTGCTGAATGTTGGCTTTATCGCGTCTGGGGGTGGTAGCTGTTAGCGGGGGGCACGGGAGACCGGGAGTGTGCTTGGTTTCTCCTCCTCCACTTTTTCTCTCTTTCCCTTCTTTTAGGGTAGTTCTTGGGCGACAGGCACGCTGCTAGTGGGGTTAGGCCGTAGCCATTGCAGGGGTGCAGGGTGGGGGGTTAGGGGAGGGTTGTTTTTTTTTTTCCTTTGTTTTGTTCTATTGCCCCTTTTGTCTTTCCTTTTTCCTTTTCCAAGAAGTGGGCTGTTTATTCATCACGGATCCTTTCTTGCTCGGATGTCTATACTGGCTTTAATTATCCTGTATCATTGCGGATGGGGGAGGATGTGGCGGGGTTGTTCTCGATCGTATGATAGACAGTTTATTCTTCCTAACTGTTAAGTATAGCCGCGATT